>NW_004525261.1:19337-24270 GCF_000260255.1 Octodon degus
TTCTTTTTTTAAAAAATTATTTTATTTATTTTGTGTGTGTGGCCAGCTCAGCCCACCAGGGGGCAGGGCTGGCTGGCATGTGGTGCTGGGGGATCAAACTGGGGGATCCCTGTGCTTTGCTTAGCTTAGCTTGTTCTAAGTAGGCGCTTTAGACCACTGAGCCATCTCACCAGCCCCTCTTTTTATATCATTTGTATTGACTCCTTACTTCTCACTGATGCCTATTAGTCTCACATTGTTCATCTTTGCATCATCTTGCAGGTATTGAATTATTTTCTCCTGCATCCTAGTTGTTTTTAAGAGATCTTTTCTTACTTTTTCACTAGCTACAATGGTGTTTTTAAGGTCTGAAAGTCTATTCTCACTTTCAAATGGTTTTGCCAGCTTGTGATTGAGGTTTTAAATTCCTGTATATCACTTTGGATCTGCTTCATGCATTCTGTTTCTTTCCTAAATTGTTTATTCAAGGATTCCATCATTTTTATATTCTGTTCTCTTATTTTTTTTTGGTCAGTGTCTTCTTTAGAAGCACTTAATACTTCTTTCATTATAGTTATTTATTTTTTTACTTCAGATATTATTTCTGATCTGATTTCCTCTATACCTTTCTGCAGTTGTTTCTTTACTTCAGATGGTATTATTTCAGAGATTTCAGGTGTGTGATTTCCAATTTCTTCTGTGCTAGTGTCTTCTCTATTTGTTCTAGGTGGGCTCGGGGCCTGAGACTGCATTTTGTTTCTTTTCTTTGTCATTTTCTACAGCACTGTGTTCTTACCTTTGGTGTAGAGCTTAGATAGAGTTATTACCTTAGCACCAGGTCCAGATCTACCAAGTTCAAACTCATCCAAGTGGGTGTGGCCTGGGTCTGGTTGCTGTGCTCCACTTCTTCCTGTTGCAGCCCTTGGGGTTGAACCCTCTGTGCCACTCTGGCAAGATGTTCTGTTCCTGAATCAGCTGGCTGAGTCTTGCCTCTAGCCTCTTTGCAGGGAGTTCTGCTGAAGGGTTCCATGCTGGGGCTGCACTGTGGGTCAAATGAGGATCTGGTGGGCCCTGGGCAGGTCTCACTCTCACACTGGGCCTGTGCTCTGGGTTGAATCAGGGTCCAGTGGCCCTGGGTCATCTCACTCACACCTGAATAGCCATTTTCACAATGTTGGTTCTTCCTATCCAAGAGCAAGGGATATCTTTTCATTTTCTGATATCCTTTTCAATCTCTCTCTCTCTTTTTTTTTTTTTTTGCAGAACTGGGGATTGAACTCAGGCCTTTGCGTTTGCCAGGGAAACGCTTATTCTACTGAGTGATCTCCCTGGCCCCCAATCTTGTTGTTTTTTAGGGTATAATTTTCACTGTACAGATCTTTTACATCCTTTGTTAGATTGATTCCTAAGTATTTCAGTTTTTTGTTATCATGAAGGATGTGTTTTCCCTAACTTCTCTGTGTGTTTGTGTATAGGAATGCTATTTTTTTTTTGTTTGAGTATCGACTTTATATCCTGCTATGCTACTGAATTTATTATTTCTACGAGTCTCTTGGTGGAGTTTTTTGATCTTCTATGTAGAGTATCTTGTCATCTGTGAATAATGATAATTTCACTTTTTTCTAATCATTGCTACTTTGTACAGTATGTTCTGCCAGACTCACACAAGTATAGAGAAGAGGGGGGAAGGTCTGCAAGGATAAACACCAGGGGGATGGTTGACTTTCTCAAAGAAAAAAGGTCATAGAGGAAAGTATTTTTCAGTTTCACAATGGATCTTTTCATGAGAGCTCCTCTCTTCCTCTCTCTCTCTCTCTCCCAAATCAGCCTTTATTTATCTGGTAATCTGCTCAGCTAATTTGAAGACAACAATATGCAATATAACAACCAGTATTCAATTCCTATCATTTTGTTTGATGAAATTATGCATCATTTCTAGTTTTTTTCACTATCTTTTTTATTCTCTTCAAAATAAAAATCAGCGCATAATACTTGTAAAGTTTTCCAATGAATGAACAGAGTTAATTTTGATTCTGTCTTTCTTCAGAAATTCATAGTTGACCAAAGAGCTAATGTCATAGACTAGACACATTCTCTGGGTTGGCTGGGTGGGGTATGTAGCATCACTGTTTGGTTATCACTTTGGTGGCCTCACATGGATAAAGATACACTCTGTTAGCTCCCTCCAGGATAAATAGTGCATGGAAAGAAAGACCATTGTGATCGTGGGTCATCCCTAGGTCTTGGAGTTATGGATGAGTGCTCTTTATTTTTTTCCTTCTTTCAAAAAGAGTCACTTTGATTCTATGAAAACAACAGTTATGATAGGGCAAAAGATTCCATTTTCTTTTGTAACTCCATTTTTAAAAAGTTGCTTAAGTTCACTTAAACTATGGATAATCTCACGCCCTCCCTCCCTCCCCATATAGCTAATCATAAACCCAAAAAAGAGAAAAACAAGATCATAAAAACAAATAGCTAAACAAATTGGGAAGGAAGGTAAATGTTAAACCACAATGTCCTGTGATCAGCAGATAGTCAACAGTGTCTGGGAAATGTAAACCTCATGTATTCTTGTAAAATTCTTGAGAATGAGATACTATGGTGATGTGGTTACTATGGAAACCTAAAGTGTAACCTGGAGGTAAAGTCCAAATGCCAACCAAGTTTTTGTGGTCCTGACTTGAACTCAGGGTGTTGGTTCCTGGCTCACAATAAAGGCTTCTTTGTTCCTATGCCTTTGGTCTCTCTCTGAGTGCTTTCCTTGCTGACTTCTGCCATAATAGCTAGAGACCCTCAGCGGGATTGGTTCCCAAGGGAGACACTCTTTTGAGGGAGTGCTGTGCCTCAGAGCCTTGTTGGCTGCTCTTCAGGTGGCAGGGTACCCCGGCTGATTTCAGCTGGCCATGTGGGAATGACTGTGAGGCAGAACGCCATGGTTGCAAAGCAGAACAAACAAGCTCTGCTCTCTGACCTAGGTTAGATTTAAAATATTGATACAGGGAGAAAAACTGATCTCGTGTGGGTGACCTCCAAACCATACTGGGGACCTCCAAATGACATAGGGAAAAATGATCTGACCTGACCTGCAGGAGTGTTTGTGTTCTCTAAAACCGAAGAATGAATTTTAGGAACAAATAGAGGTTATGAGCAGAATATATTTATTGAGGGAAAGAAAGCTCCTGTCCGAGGGACAGGAGGGGGGTCCAAGTGAGTTGTTCCCCTGGGAAGCTGTCTCTTCCAGGGACTTTTATAGTATAAAACCATGCAGGGGCTAAGGTGGCAAAAGGGAGAACTCGCTTAGGTGGATGTGGGGTGGGACAAAGCTATGGTCAACCAATGGGATTATAAGCACCATTGCTCAGGTAAAATTGATTAAGTATGGGACCAAATGGGGAAGGGAGTCACATAGCAAGGGGGCATGAATGTAAAACTGGACCTTATCTGGTAGCCATCCCATAAGGATTTTTTCTGGCTTTCTCAGGGTAATGATCAATCTTTAGGGAGGTTAGCATTTGTTTGCTCTTTAGGTCTGGCTCACAGCAGGAGCATCCATCCCTCCCACAGTTGTAAGGTTTCTTGTCTTTTGTGCTGTCTCCTTCGAAGGCCTGACCCTGTCTGACTGCCTATAATATTTCTATCTAACTCAGCTGCCTGTAGCGATATGATTTCTCATTAGCTTTTGGATTTTATTAGAAACTTGTTTTTCTTTCCAGGCTGACAATTTGATGGGTCCAAGCTCCCAGACATGGCAGCCATTTTGGTTTTTGCTCAGCTGAGAATTTGGTCCTAGTCTGTTTTTGAATTTGGTCAGAGTTTGTCTCTGAGTTTGGTTTGAATTTGTTCAGTTCTGGGCTGTAAAATAATTTTTTTCTCTTCAAATTTGCTGATTGGGAAGAATAAATAATCCCCAGGACTATTTTGTTTTTCTGTGTGTTTTGTGTTTTTCCCAAATGTGCCTGCAATTTCAGGTTGATGTAGTCTCAGGTTTTTGTTTGGATGGTTGGCTGGGTGGAGGAGGAAAGACCTGTGAGACAAATTGTTCTCTTTTTGTTCTAAATTGAGCTCTCAGGGGCTCTGTGGACAGCAAGTCCACTGTTCTGGTTTATGCATGATTAAGAATTTTGAAAAATTTATGACTTTTAAGCCCCAGTATCCCCCCGCAAAGAATTTTGACAAATTTAAAAGTCATTATGGCAGAAGAGTAAAGCCATAGAAACTCTATGTTTTGTGTTAATTAAAATGGCCTTCTTTTGATGTGGGATGGTCACCAGAAGGGGCGATCACATAGCCAGCAGAGTCTGGGATGTTGTTATCGGAAAGCCTGGACACCCAGATCAGATCCCCTATATAGATTTCTGGCTGTGTGTGATTTAGGCATTACCCCAATGACTTAGGATGTGTGCTTATAGATTTCCTCAGCAGGTTATAGTGACAAAAGAGACGTCTTCAAGGCAGAGACCCTTGGCACCCCAGGAGGATGACCTCACCTTTGGCCTTCCCACTCCACCACCACTATCGTGACACTTCCAGTGAGCATGCATGCACCGCAAGCCCTCCCTCACCTGCCCCTTCTGGTGATTCCTCTTCTGTGCCACCATTGAGTGTGGGGTGCCACCATGGTACTGACCCTGTGACTCCATGCCCTTCTCATTACCCCAGGCAGCCCTCCCCAAGGCATATAGTAGACTCCCCAGACAAGGAAATCTTTCTCTGATGCAGTCCCTGTCCTGCCCCTTTCAGCAGGCTGCCGTAACAGGACTGGGAGGGAATCCTCAGTCTACCTTGGTGTCAGAAGAAAGGGAGCCATTGGGTCAAACACTGTCATTCTAAGTTGTATAAGGATGGTACACCTTTGAAAAAAAAGCCTGAGGGGCTGGTGAGATGGCTCAGTGGTCTAAAGCACCTACTTAGAACAAGCTTAGCAAAGCACAGGGACCGCGGTTCAATCCCC
>NW_004525261.1:24370-26560 GCF_000260255.1 Octodon degus
TTTTTTGCGGAACTGGGGATTAAACTCAGGCCCTTGAGCTTGCCAGGGAAGCACTTATTCCATGGAGCCATCTCCTCGGCCCAGGAATTGAAGTTGGGATGTTGTACTTGCCAGGCAGGTGCTTGTGCCCCTGAGCTATATCCCTGGCCTAAGGTTTTATGTTTTTTTTTGTGTGTGTGGAACTAGGATTGAACTCAGGCCTCTGTGCTTGCTGGGCAAGCACTTATTCCACTGAGCCATCTCCCCAGATCCCCGGTTTTGTCTTTTAAAAAAAAATAGCTTGCCAACTGGATGAGGCAGCCTTAGATATAAAGGAAAGTGTACTTAGAAGGAATAAAAACAAGGGTTAGTTTATATTCCTGAATTTCCCACCCAGGTACCAGTTTGCATATGCAAATGAAGGATGCATGCATGTTCAATCCTGATTGGTTTATAGTACATAAATATGAACTGCAACTGTGCCCATTTCCCCTAGTTGATATTTACACATTACTGAATATGTAATTCATTGGTTAAATTCAGAAGCTATTTATCCTTGCAGTCTGGACTAGAACATGCCCAGATAAAGGCCACAAGTTTAGTGTGTAGTACAACAAATGGATGTTAGGCTGTATTCCTAACTACAGGCCCAGTTAGTTACTCGGGACCCTTCTCAAGAGATTCAACTCTCCGTAAAAGTTCACCCTATGGTTTTTCCCACCTTCAAATGGTAAAGATACAGCTGTGATTGGATATGTTCAGGTGTGTTCTTAGGGTCACCTGGTAGGGAACTATTTCTCCTGATCCTGCAGAGAAAGCCTATGACTACTCTATGGGAAAGAAGCTTTGTGAGATGGAGGACCAGATGAAAGAACTGGGAGTCATCAGATTTCAGGAGTCATCCAAACCTGCACTGGTTAGTTCTTGTTTTCAGCAGAAATTATTTATTTTTATTTTTATTCATTTTAATGAGAAAATAGGATAAAAGAGCAATGAAACAGTTTCAGAACAGGTTAGTAGGACAGTTGCAATAATTAGTACATTGCATATTGTTGTCTTTGTAGTATTCAGAGGACAAGATGCAGACATGATATGTTGTCTAAGTAATATTAGTAAAAACCTTTCTTCTCATTGAACTAAGAGAAACTATCAGCAGAAATTGTTGAAGGGAGGATAAAGAAGATTGAGGGGAGGGATACTGGCATGTTAGCATTTGCGGAGCACTCCTGCCATCAAGAGAATAATCTTTGTCAGTCTTGACACCTAAGACCACCATCAGGGAATAGGCCCTGTAGCATAGAGGAACAGATCAGAGACCTGGTAGTACTCATATTTTAGTTTTCAGCCAAGATGGACTGGTGCTTTTCTCAATAAAAGATGGCATAGGGAGACAAAAAAAAAGGGGGGAACAAGGAGGAGACATTGTTTTTGATGCAGTGCTGCCTTTAGGAGGACCTTTTCTTCATTCCCAAACTTCTCTGTGGCAGCTTCCTGGGGACCATTAGGATGGAGGAAAGTCATGGTCCTAGGCATAACAAAAGAAAGGCCTCTCCATGGGTGGTCCTAGCAGAAGCTCCTGGCAAAGAGTTCAGTAATGGGGGCTGGTGAGATGGCTCAGTGGTCTAAAGCACCTACTTAAAACAAGCTAAGCAAAGCACAGGGACCATGGTTCAATCCCCCAGCACCACATGCCAGCCAGCCCCGCCACCTGGTTGGCTGAGCTGGCCACACACGCGCATACACACACACACACACACACACACACACACACACACACAGAAAGAAAGAAAGGTAGCCTTTAAAAAAAAAGTCAAGAAATTAAATAATAAATAAATGTTTAAAAAAAAAAAGAGTCCAGTAATGGAGTTGTGGGGATATTGTCTCATGCCCATTGACAGACAAGGACATCTCGTGGTTTCTGGGGGTCTTAGGCCTATCCTTGGTGCTCTGGGTTCTACCCCCCTAGTTATAGTGATTGCTTGGCCTTTACTCAATTTCTGCACAATCCCTGGAACCTAAGGACAATGAGCCCAGATGGCTTTTGATTTCTATTCACTACTGGCTCTGTAGCTTAGACCAAAACTTGTATAGTGATCTGGAAATTAGGAAAGGTTCAGATTATTACATGTTATATACGTATTTCAGCTATTGTAGCATTCTACGTAAGTATATACAAATATTTTGTCTCAAAAATAAGAAAAGATGGGCTGG
>NW_004525261.1:26660-28948 GCF_000260255.1 Octodon degus
GTAGGCGCCCTCGGGCCCCCCGCTGCTCTGTCTGTCCCTCTCTCTGCCACCCACGGATCTGTCCAGTCTGTGTCTCTCTGTGGCCCTTAAGAAGCCCTCTCCCTGAGGCCCCCCCCAGCCTGGCCCTTTACCTGCGCTGCTCTTCTTTCTCTTCCCCCTCTCTTAGGCAGTTCTGTCTCTGTTTTCCAGGTGTTGGGGTCTGTAGTTATCTTGAGAACTTCCCTGAAAACATAATTGCTTCAAAGCTCTGCATAAGAAAAGAGGCGTAGTTAGAGTCATGAAAGATCCCAAGGGTGCTAGATCTTCTATTTAAACATTGAAGGCAGTATCCATGTCACCCCATCATCAAGGCCTGGACTCTCCAAGTGGGAGCCTTTCATCTTAGGGAGGAAGTTCAGGACCTGCTGTCCCCTCTGGAATCTGCATGTTCCCACCATGTTTTCCTTTTGATATATGACCTCTTTAAATAACCTAGGTTGACATCAGGTTTAATTATTTTATCTCGTTCCTCTGCGTAGGTGATATTACCAGTGTCTTCTATGGCATTTATCTGTAGATTTTTAAAAATCAATTTTGTTGTGAAACATAGCCATGAGACAGTTTCAAAACAGGTTAGTAGGACCGTTACAATAATTAATACATTGCATATTGTTGTCTTTAAAAGTTGAGAATTTTTTTTTTTTTTTTTTTTTGGCTGACTCAGGCTACCTTAAGGGCAGGTGTGGTAATGCAGGTGGAGGTGGGGATGAAACCTCAGTATCCTGCCCCTGAGTGCATTTGCATGAGTAGGTGCTTAAACAGCTGAGCTAACTGGCAGGCCCTCTGTAGATTTCTTTTTAAATAGTTTGAATCAGGTCTGTATTTCAAAGTGTAGTGTCAGTTTTTCTTTTTTTGTCATAGCATTTGCCTGCCTAGTACCCTCAGCTACCTCCAAATCTGTTTTCACAAATTTATTTTTAGACAACTTGTCCCCATATTCCCCAGCCTCCTTTAGGCTTGTAATTCTCGACCCTGCTTTAGGCGTGTCTAGGAGTACAGGCACAACCCTCCATATGCACTTTTCCTGGCATCTTTTCCACAGTGGTGTGTTGTATGGGGAGGGGAGGTTGCCATCCCTATCAGGTAAGTAACTAGTTCATCTCCTGATGGGTCTGCAGCCAGGTCTATCTGTCACCATATTTCCTAATTAGTATGTATGACTGTAAGTTCTTGAATTCAGGTTAGATTTAAAGTTTACTTTTTCTAGGAAACTTAGTTCTCTTTCCCATCTTGCAAGATGGCAGGTGAAAAAACTGAGAAGCCAGACACTAAAGAGAAGAAACCTGAAAAAAAAAAAAAGAAAGAAAAAAAGAAACTTGAAGCCAAGAAGGCTTCTGCCGGTGGTACTGGTGAAAAGGGTAAGGTGAAGGCAAAAAGTCTAAGAAGGGGCAGCCCCACTGCAGCCAAAATCCTGTCCTGTTGGAGGAATTGGTAGATACTCCCAATCTGCTGTGTATTCCAGAAAAGCTTTGCACAAAAGAAAGTACACAGCTGCTAAATCAAAGGTTGAGAAGAAAAAGGAGAATGTTCTTGCCATGATCACAAAACCAGTCGGGAGGGACAAGAATTGAGGTAGTTGGGTGGTTAAGCTTTGAAAAATGCCTAGCTACTACCCTACTGAGGATGTGCTCCAAAAGCTCTTGAGCCATGGCAAGAAACCCTTCAGTCAGCGTGTGAGGAAACTTCGAACTAGCATCACTCCCGGCACTATCTTGATCAACCTCACTGGGTGTCACAGAGGCAAGAGAGTGGTCTTCCTGAAGCAGTTGGCCAGTGGCCTGCTACTTGTGACTGGGCCTCTTAGCCTTAATCATGTTCCTCTATGAAAAACATACCAGAAATTTGTCATTGCCACCTCTACAAAACTTGCTATCAGCAAAGTGAAAATCCCCAAACACCTCACTGATGCTTACTTCAAGAAGAAGCAGCTGCAGAAACCCAGACACCAGGAGGGTGAGATCTTCAACACTGAGAAAGAGAGACACAAGATTTCAGAGCAGCGCAAGGTGGATCAGAAAGCAGTGGACTCACAGATTTTAGCAAAAATCAAAGCTGTTCCTCAGCTCTGGGGCTACCTGAGATTCGTTTTTACTCTGACAAATGGAATTTATCCTCATAAATGAGTGTTCTAAATTTCTTACTAAGAACCTAATGAAATAACTAAAGTTTACTTTTTCTTTTCAAATTTATTTATTTATTTATTTATTTGTTTGTGTGTGTGTGTGTGTGTGTGTGTGTGTGGCCAGCTC
>NW_004525261.1:29048-31781 GCF_000260255.1 Octodon degus
GCGGTCCCTGTGCTTTGCTAAGCTTTATCTAAGTAGGTGCTTTAGACCACTGAGCCATCTCACCAGACCTCCTCATTGCCTGTTAACCAAGTTTTTTTCTAGAGTATCCCTTAATCAGTCTGATGAGGACAGGGAAGCCACTGTTGTTTAATGTGAAAAAGGTGCTTGTGCTGAAGGAGATTAGGGCAATGAGGATTCCTTGCTTAATATCACAGAATAAAGTATCTGTGCATGGCCCCTTAGTTGCTATTCACACTGAGACATATTGAAGAAGGACAATATTTTGAGGTATCATTCCCTTCCAAGATGAAATACAGTTGGAGTTCACCCACCAACCAGCAAGCAGTGAGAGGGGTACCTAACAATAATATGAGGCCAGAAAAGGGGAGAGGTAAGTATTGTGACAGGGAAATCTTTCATTTCATTCTCTGAAAGGAGAACCTCCCCAGAGTTCCTACCCACTGAGATTTAGGACAGAGTTTCCCTAAAGTTGTAGATGTGAAAAGTAAATTAAAAGTTCTGCCTCAGAGCTGGCAAAGGGGGTGAGCTTCCATGTTGGAGGCTAAGTGGACAACTCTGGTGGTAGCCCTGAGTTATCCTTCCAACCGAGAGGTGAAATACACAGCTCCAGTTTGGTTTGGGATCCATGGGTTGGCATCAGAGTGGGTGTATGCAGTTAATGCAGTCCTGCTCAGGGCTCTCTTGTGCTGGTGACCTTGGCCCTCAGGTCCATGGAGACACCAGAGATAGGCCAAGCTGGCTACCAGGTATCACCTAAAAAGTACACACTCCAGTCTGGTGGTGGCCATATCTGGGCAGGGTCTGTGGCTTTGTACACCAAGGAGTCCTGCTTCATCTGTCTTGAAGAGGTGTCCATTTGTCTGCTTATCTTTTAATTTTTAGTTAACCCCAGGCAGCTACTTGTATTCTCTTCTGTTTCCTTAGAGCTCTGAACTCTGCATTCATTTTCAGTTCTGTGTTTACCCACAATTCGTTGCAAGCCACTCCTCCACCAGAGAAGTACAGAGGATTCTTGGAAGGTCCTTTAAATATTTTTCTTTTTAAATTTTTTTTTTTATTTTAGGGAAGGGTCTACAGGGTGTTCAAGGTCTCACTACTACATCAGACTCAGTGATTGATGTGACTGTTTACAGCCTCCCAAGTGCTGGGATTATAGGTGTGCACCATCACACCGTCTCGATTGCCATCTCAGCTCGCCCTGGGGGCATGGCCGGCACTGCAGGCCCAGGGATCAAACCCCCAGCCCCTGCGCCTGCTCGCAGAAACTTTAATCTGCTGAGCTATTTGGCCAGCCCTGAATATTTTTCTCTTGATGGCAGTATTTTACCAGGAATTCCAGCCTGCCTTCCTATAGGTCAGTACTCACTGCTCTTGGCTGAGGATAAAACAGCTAACTCTGCCCATTTGTACTCCAACGCTGCAATTGCTCAGCTATGAAAGGAAAACACATTCAGGCAATCATCCAGGGCCCAAATAGAAATTAAAGGGAAAGAGGCCAAATGTATTAGGCAAGGCCTGGGCACTTTGTTGGAAAAATCCTAATAAAAGTCTAAGGAATAGCCAGCACTAGACTGTAGAGGGAGCTTCCTGAGTGGCAAAACCCAGCCAGACTGGCTGTCCACCTTAGGACTTTCCTGGCTTCTTTCCATGACTGGAGCAAGAGAGTAACTAAAGCTGCTCACCCACGTGAAAAGCACACCATCTCCAGTATTCCAATGTCTCCCCTGTCCATATGTCCACTCCTGATTAAGGAGCAGATGCCTTGGAAAAGAAGCCATGGATCAGCCTGTGTTCGTTCTTCACTTCTGCAGTGGGAGGCCTACCTCTAGTGACAGCCTAGGTGACCCAGAAAAGTACAGGGTGGGAGCTGCTAAGTGGGTCAGTTTATAGAGTACTTTTCAGTTGGGTGAGGGAAGACTCAGGACAGGCTAGGCTAGGGGATGAGCTGTGGTGGTGATGGTGATGGCAGTGCTGGCAATTGCATTGCTTGTGTGGGAAGTTTGGTCCAAGATTATAGAGAAAAGGTACCTTACCTGTTAGGAGATCTGTTATGGCCTGTAGAGATGTCCCCCAAAGCCTCATATATGCTCATAGTGTCTTGTCTGGCGAGGACAAATTTTATCTAGGGTTCATAAATTTTATATCAATAAAAATTACACATAGAAATTTGGAAGGAGCAACAAAATAATTTTATTGGGAAGAGGAGAGAAATGAAGAGATAGCTACTTTGTAAGGTAAGGTAGGGAACCTGGAGCCAGCGCTCAGTGATCTTTTATCTTACCCTCTTTTATTATATGGTAAGAAAGGGGCTCTTACATTTCAAAGTTGTTACAACTTCACTGGCTACTTTAGGCCTTGAGATCCCTGATTTGGTCACTGTCCCTTTTCATTGCCTACATAAAAATTTTGGGGTAAGCTCCCTTTGGTCTTTTTTGTTTTGTCAATGTGATAGCTCTTCAGATTTATAGCAGAGACTTACATTAAGGCCAAGTTAGCAGTAAGTCAAGGGATGAATGTACATTTTAATCCATTAACATGGTAGGAGAAGAATATATTGTATAAACTAAGCGAGTTTTTATTTAACTTTTTTAATGTGGCTCTCTCAACACTATGTATTCTTTTTTTTTTTGGAGCACAAAATTTTATTTTTATTTATTTATTTTTTTAATTTTAATTGACATCAGTTATTTTTATTTTAAAGAAAGAAAAAAA
>NW_004525261.1:35775-40293 GCF_000260255.1 Octodon degus
CCAGGGGGCGGGGCTGGCTGGCATGTGGTGCTGGGGCATTGAACCACAGTCCCTGTGCTTTACTAAGCTTGTTCTACTTGACTGTGGTGCTGGGGCATTGAACCACAGTCCCTGTGCTTTAGACCACTGAATCATCTCACCAGCCCCAAGTTTACTTTTTCCAGGTGCAGGGGTGTATACCTGTAATTCGAGCTCCTAGGGATGCTGAGAGATAAGGATCAAGATCAAGGTCAGCCTGGGCATCTTAACAATTCAGCAAGATCCTGTCCTCAAAAGAACACCTTCAGAATTGCTGGAGACATTGCTTATGGTGATGGCACAGCGTTCAATCCCCATTATGGGGAAAAATGGGAAAAAAGTTTCTTTAGTTTGGAAAGGCTTCAGCGACTTAACAGTATGTCTTTTGTATTTTTTTCTTATCCTGGTACTTATTGTGGTCAAATGTGCACAAGGAGACCACCAACCCCATGGCACATTTGTACACACATACATGAAATAGTGTGGGTCTGCAGTGTTGCTCAGATTTGCTAAGAAGATGCCATCCAGCACGTTTACTTTTTTTTGGTATTATAGGACAGGGTCTACAGGGTCTCACTGTGTAGATCCAACTTGTGGTGATCCTCCTGTTTATCCTAAGTGCTGGGATAACAGGCATGCGCCACCATGCCCAGTCTCAATTGCTGTCTCAGCATGCCCCAGGTGCAGGGCTGGCATGGCAGGCCCTGGGATCGAATTCACAGCCCCTGTGTCTGCCTAAGCAGGCACTTTAATCCACTGAGCTATTTGGCCAGCCCTGCATGTTTACCTGTTTACATTAAATTTCTCTGTACTTGGAAAATGTGTAAATGAGGCACAATATTAGGATTCAGCACTATTAAAATGAAGTGGTGGGGGCCGGGGAGATGACTCAGTAGAATAAGCGCTTGGCCTGAGTTCAATCCCTGGTTCCACCAAAAAAAAAAAAAAAAAAAAAGAAGTGGGAAAAAAAAAGCTGGTGACATTTCAGATCTGAAGTTTGCAAAACTTAACAAGGTGGAGAAAGAAAATTATTTCAGGGATATTGATTCATACTTTTTCAACTGTATGTAATGGTAAAAAATCCAACATTCATATGTGTATTACTGCACAATGTTTTAACCTTCCAAACTTTGATGAGGAGCAATATATAAAATTATCATTCACTGACACCTAGAAAGTTAATGAAATTCTTCATCGTCAAGATCTGAGTCGCCAGGGAGATGGCTCAGTGGAATAAGCGCTTCCCTGGCAAGCACAAGGACATGAGTTCAATCGCCAGTTCGGCCCAAAATAAATTAATAAATAAACAAATCTTTAAAAAAAAAAAGATCTGAGTCAACATTTTCTTTTGTTCCCTTTGATTTTTGGATACAGGCTCTCCCTATGCAGTTGGTGCTGCCTGTGCGCTCTCCATGAGTGCAGGTTGGACTGAAACTTGCAGCCACAATCTTGCTGCGGCATCTTGAGTGCTGGGAGTACAGGTATGTGCCATCGCGCACTGCTGCGTCAACACTTTTACAGCACGTCTCAATGTAAAAGGTACCTAATCAGAGAACTGAGCTGCAGCTGTAGATGAGCACAGCGGCTCAGGCCTGTAATCCCGGCACTGTGGAGGCTGAGGCAGGAAAATACTGAGTTGAAGGCTAGCCTGGGTACCTGGTCAACTCAAGGGCATCTCCGATTGAATCAATAGACCCTGTCTCAAAAAACAAAAGCAAAACTGCAAAGAAATCCAGGCAAAGTGCCTCATGCCTGTAATCCCAGAAACTAGGAAAATGGAAAAAAGAGTACTGCAAGCTCAAGGTTAGCCTGGACAATTTATCCAGATCCTTGTCAAAGAAAACTTTTTAAATGACTGGGAAGTAGCTCAGTGGTAGAGCGCCCTGGATTCAGTACTCGGTACCCCCATGCATACAGACACACAGGAAAACAGAATTTAAGGAAATTTCAATTACCAGTGAGGAGAGATTACATGTGCAAGAATAAGTCAAGAAATACATGAAATACCCACAAGAGGAAAATTTTGGACTTTTTGAAGATTTGAAAAGATTAATGACACAAGATAGTTTTCATTTGAAAAAGTCAAAATGAGAGCAGTTGGGGAATGTTTCTATAATCCCAGAATCCAGAAAACAAGGCAGGAGAGTTGCAAATGGAGCACCGCCTGGGAAGTTCAAATTAAAAAAGCAGAAATTAAAAAGGCTGGTGGGTAGCTCAGTGTGAACACCCTGGGTTCAATGCCCAGTACTGGGGGAAAAAAGATTCGACCATCTGAAATATGGCTCAATGGCAGAATATGAATTTGCGTGTATAATTTCTAGGCTCAATCAACAACAGCAGCAGCAACAAAAAGATTCAACTTCATCAATAAGTCAATCATTTGTCATTTTATCCTCACTGAAAAGAAAAACTGTACAAGAGAAATGATTGTTTTACAAACTTTGATCTTTTAAAACTGCCTAACTCAGTAACTGCTTCATGGCTTTGTAATTACTTTCTTGACCCTGTAACCACGAAAGCATAACAAAACATACAGGAGGCCTGGTTGTACCTCTCTCCCAAGCTTCATAAACTGCTGATTTTTTTTTTTTTTTTGTGGTGGAACCGGGGATTGAACTCAGGCCCTTGTGCTTGTCTGGGAAGCACTTATTCCACTGAGCCATAAACTGCTGATCATTAATCTACCCTTGTTACCGATGATCTTGCCCTGCTAGCTAATCAGAAGAACTGCCAGGCTGTGCTCTCGCCTTTGTACCTTCTGTGTACCTCCTGCTGTGCATCACATAAAAGCTCTAGACCACCGGGGATCGGGGCCTGATACTCAGCGAATGATCCCTATCCACGCCCACTGACACAAATACATCTGCCTCCACATCCTGGGGTCCTTTCAGTGTTTCTCCTTGCCCATGCAACCCCATATGACATGTAAAGCACTTGTAACAGCTTTTTCAGAGAATATTCATCTGGGAAATAAACAGGAAAGAGTTCCCAGAAGAGAGATGACAGTAAATAGCTATTTGGATACCCATCTCTGACAAAACTGAACAAAAAAAGGGGATACGAATGAAGGACATTTTGTATCTGTATATACAAAATAGGATAGATATACAGCTACTTTCTCTTAATTCAGTGAGAAGAAACTAATAGTGTTTGGACAGGTTATTATGTCTGCATCTTGTACTATGAATAACTAGTATGAAGACAACGACATGCAATATATTAATTATTGAAACTGTCCTACTAATCGGTCTTGACAATTTTTTTTTTCAGAACTGGGGATTGAATTCAGGCCCTTGTGCTTGCCAGGGAAGCGCTTATTCCACTGAGCCATCTCCCTGGCCCTTACTAATTGGTTTTGAAAGTGTCTCATTGCTATTTGTTTCTCAATAAAAGTAATAAAAAAACTAAAATAAATGTTTTTTAAAAAGAATTAATGGTAAACATGATACAAAAAAACTACTCAATTGTAAAAAATAATCTAATATATGATAAGGCAGTTTTCAAAATTGGTGGGGAGTAAAGATTATATTGGGATAAGAGTGTAGCTGCCTAGAAAAATCTTAGTTCCCTATCTTAAATAATAAACCAGGATAAAAAAATACACACAGATTTGAAAATTGAAGATACAGTGAACAGTTGAAAGAAAGCTCCAGGAGGCTGGAGAGATGGCTCAGTAGAGTAAGCGCTTCCCTGGCAAGTGCAAGGGTCTGAATTCATTGCAGGGTTCCACCAAAAAAGCAAGCAAGCAAGCACCAGGAGCTGAGCATGGTTGCACACCCCTGAAATCTGAGCACTCCCCAGGCTGAGGCAGGAAGACAGCTGGAGTTCCAGGCCAGCATGGACTACAAAGTGAGTTCAAGGCCAGCCTGTACTGCATGGTGAAATCCCGTCTCAACAAACAAGAAATACGTAAATAACATAATATAAACAAAAGAGACCATGAGGTCATTCATTTGGCACACTGAGGGAAGAAAATCTTCCTAGCTGTGACTCAAAATCCATCAAAGAAAACAGGGAAAAAGATGAAATACAGTGGCTGGGTAGATGGCTCAGTAGAATAAGCGCTTGCCTGGCAAGCGCAAGGGCCTGGGTTCAATCCCCAGTTCCGCCAAAAGAAAAAAAAAAAGAAAAAACCCCAGGAAATACATAAAATTTACCATTGTCAAGAAAAGCAATAACAAAAGGGAAAATATTTTTTATGTCTTCAAAACTCGTGTAGGTCTTTTAAGTTTGTAAGTAAAGACAATTTTCTGCCTCAGTGTGAGTAACAGGAAGCAAACACATACAGACACATACTTAACACTGTCTTCTGGAAATAACTCAGGTTTTTTTCTCCTTTTGGGGTTTTCTGACTAGATATAATTTTTCATCTTAGACACATTTTGTACTGTTAACATCAAGCTTCATAATCTTTGATGCTTGAGAGTATTTCTTTAAATCCTTTATTATTTGTTGTTAATAATTACAGGCTGTGAGTATACTCAGTGGTAGGGTGCTTGT
>NW_004525261.1:40393-41266 GCF_000260255.1 Octodon degus
CCTGCGCTCTGGGTCTCTTCAGGATCCCGCGGCCCGGTCAGTCGTCTCACTCACTCGCCGGGCCTGCGCTCTGGGTCTCAACACTGTATTCTTGTGCTTAACCAGAGTTGGAGCACAAGTAGTTGAGGCCCTGGCTTCAAAGCCAACCAGGCTGCTTATCAGTTCTCCCTGCTCCTCTTAATTACTTTCTCTAACACAGATATAATACTTTCTAGTTAGGACTTTCCAGAAACCCCACTAAGGCCCATAACTCTCCTTTCCTTTCATTCAAATTTCCTTACAGTAGGTAGGGATTTATACAGTTGGCTAGCTCTAGGGTATGTGATACCAGGATTCAGGATGTATGATAACTACATTGGTTTAGGATACTTCTGAGTGTGGATAAAGGGAAAGATGGAAGGCAGGCTTGTTGCTTGATGTTCTTGTCCATGATGGCTTACAGTACCAAACCTCTGGCATGCTCCTCTGCCATGCCAGGTTGCTTTGGAGCCAGACAACTATGTAATGAAACCTATGAAAACTATAAGCCACAATAAACATTTGCTACTTTGTGTTTCTTGAAAATTTTGTCCCACAAGTGGGAAGTAATTAAAACAGAATCTCAAGCCATACATCACAGATTGAGTTATTCTGCTATAACATAACGTACTTATAGGATAGCCACTGGTGCATAAATATGTTATTTATTTATTTATTTATTTATTTAGACCAGGGATCGAAGTCAGGACCTTGCGCTTGCCAGGCAGGTGCTGTGCTGCTGAGCTATATCCCCAGCTACCACGTAGTATCTTCTCAAAATATAGTCAACCATTCATGGCATAAGCCCTGGATAAGAGAACTGTATCAAACCAATATGCATAGGACTTCAATCCT
>NW_004525261.1:41366-43482 GCF_000260255.1 Octodon degus
CAACAACAACAACACTTTGCAAAGTTAAACGCAAGACCTTGACCGTCTCCATATCAGTTCGCGGGTCACCTACACACGCAGGACGCCCTGCAGGCTTCGTCCAGGGAGCCCTTGCGGTGCAGGGAAGAAAAAGGCCTCGGTTCCAGAAAAGTGTGCCCCGGTCTCGGAACCAGGCCCGCGTTCTCCCGTGTCTGGGAAAGGAATAGTAAGGGGTAGAGGACTTTAAAAAAAGTCGCAGGAGACTAACCTGGAGGAGGCCGAATACCAGCAGAAAAGCTTCCACCCGCCTGAGATCAATTGCATCTGCGCAATGCGAGCAGCTGGACTCACTGTACAGCACGTCCTGGGAAAGG
Source organism: Octodon degus (assembly GCF_000260255.1). NCBI lineage: Eukaryota > Metazoa > Chordata > Mammalia > Rodentia > Octodontidae > Octodon > Octodon degus. The sequence goes on from NW_004525261.1 coordinate 41,720, forward strand.
GCCTCCCGCTTTCTCAGACACCAAGTCTACAGTTTCCTGGGACTTTGAAAAGGCGAGCGGAAAGGGAAGGCAGGGGAGGCAGGGAAGGCTTGGGAATTCCGGAGCTCTCAGGTGTCGCCCCGCCCAGGGGAGGCCTGGAACAGGCTCAGCGCCCCTGGGAAGCAGCTCGAAGGGGCGGGACGATGTGGGTTAGGGAAAATCTAGGGATAAACTTGCTGGCTTTGCCAGAACCCATTTGTCTGCCTTGAGTAAGCCTCCTGCTGGTGAGGAGAAAAAGCTGACCAAAGGACAATGAAATGGAAATTGTACCCTTAAACCGTCTCAGAAACAAACATTAAGAGGAAAACGAAGCGTTTCAAAGCACTCCGTTCCAAGTGGACGGTTGGTATGCCTTGAACTTATTAACCTTCACTGCTGGAGCCTTCCCCAAGGGAGAAACAGGTTCCCACGACCAGGCGCTCCCAGCAACTCCCAGCAACTCCCATTCGTTGCCAGAGGAGTGCTGGGGGCCTGTGCTTCCTCTGCTGCCTCCCAGGGGCTGCAGCAGGTGTGTGGGATGTGCTGGGCCCCACAGACCAACAGCTACTCTCAGTTCTGTCCACCGGCTCGGCGTCCTGACACATATGTCTTGGGGTCTTGCTATACAGTTCAAACTGGCCTTGAACACACTTTGTAGCTCAGGCTGGTCTTGAACTTGCACCCATCCTTCCTGCCTCAGCCTCCTGAGTCTTCCCTTCTTTTGAAAAAAGGAACAGGGTTGGTCCTTGTCACTTGTAAGGGAGATAATTGTAGTGGATCCAGGAAAGGAAAGCTGACCCACGCAGAGAAAGGAGCACTAAGTTGAGGTTCATAATCACTCAGTACTCGGTTCTCTAAGGGAGCTTTTATGTGGGGATGTGAATAAAGACCTCTTAAAGCAGGATCTACAGTGCCCCTCAGGCTTTGTGCAACCTGTTGGCTATTGGTTGCTAATCAATTGAGTTTGAAGACATTTTTGTTGACATATTCTGTTTCCATTGACAACGTGGTCTTTTTTTTTTTTTTTAAAGGAAACTATGTCATAGAGCAAGGTGGCTCTCACCTGTGATTTCAGGCGCTCCTGAGGTTGGGGTGGGAGGACTGCAAATTCATGATCGTCATAGTCATCTCAGCAACACTGTGTCCCCAGACAACAACGACGATGATAAGAGCAATAATAAAGGGCTGTAGATGTGACCCACTGTGGAGCCCTGGGTTCAACCCCCAGTCACACAAAACAAAAAATCTGAAGTCACTTTGCCCAGATCCACTGTCCGGTGTAACCAACCTGGAAGGAAACACTTAGAAAAGAAATCCACAGCCTAGAGGAGGGCTTAAAGCTCCCAGGGAATGCACCCAGCCAGATGGACAAGAGCTTCCAATTCCTCCCTGGCTGAATTATCCCACAAGGGCCTGGACCCTCAATTCCAGCTGCCCCTCTTTGCATTGCTCCTAGTTTTGCTCCTATTCACTGTAGGGAGTCAAGACCATTCTCCCATGCCAGGACCAGGGCAAAGTGGGTCTTCTGTCCACATCCCTAGACAGAAACAGATTCAGTAAGTACTCACTGCACAGGAAACCAAACTCCAAGGGGACTAAATGGATTTGCCAAGGAGAGGCGGCTTCAATTCTTGTGTGTGGGCATACCTGCCCGCAGAACCAGTGCTCTCTCTAGGCAAGAAAAGGTGCTAGGTATCACTAGGAATTGGTGAAGCAGAAGTCAACACCAGAAGGGGATACCATTT
>NW_004525261.1:44072-45700 GCF_000260255.1 Octodon degus
ACTGTGGATTATTATTTAGCCACAACATAGAATGACCTACAGATACGTAATAGATGGGGATTAATCATGAAAGCCCAATAATGTGTTAAAGACACTAGACACAAAGGAATGAACATTGCATGATCCCACTGACCTGCAATATGCAGCGTAGGCAAATCTATACAGAAAAACAGCCGTGGAGTTGTCAGTGGCTATGACAGAGAGAATGAGGAATGATTGGTACAGTGGGTGTAGACTTTCTTTTGAGATGATACAAATTATCGCTTCTCGGCCTTTAGGCTAAGATCAAGTGAGATGATACAAATTTTCTAAGTAGGATGGAAAAAGCCCCAATTCATTCCAACAGTTCACCATTGTTTTCACACCAAAGCAAATATATTAGAATAAACAACTAAATACTAATATATCGTATTATATTTCATGCATAAATCATTGCCCACATGTTAACAGAGTAAAATTATTTGAGATGTATACTGTTTCTGTCACGTAAGAAGTTAGGGAAGTTGTCATTTTATATTTAAATAAGTAAAAATATAAAGTGAATAAAACAAAGATTTCCTAGATATATAACAGAAATTGAGTCATGAAGTAAATCACTGTGATCAATATTAGGGAAACTGATATATCAATACAGAGAATCACAAGGTATCAATGCAGAAGGGCCGGGGAGATAGCTCCATAGAATAAGTGCTTGCCTGGCAAGCACAAGGTCCTGAGTTCAATCCCCAGTATTGAAAAAAAAAAAAAAAAGATACCAATGCAGAAATCTAGAGGAAGTTACCTGCACAAGAGCTACTCCCACTTTAGGAAAATGTAAACTAAATGAAAATTCCTGCAATCTCACTGTACACAAGCCTGAATGTTATATACTCCAGGTAGACCCAGTCATAGGGAGAGTTTACAATGTTGGTGAATTTTAACACCTGCAGCTCTATCAGGTTTTTGTAGAGAATATTAGAGAAAAAAGTCTAATGTTCTCAACAGAATTAGGAAATAGAGCATTTTTAAATACACTAGAGCATTCTACTTTTCTTAACAAGACTTGTCCCCTCCAGGAGAAACTAAGCAACGTAAAAATAATTCCGTATAATCCATCTCATCAGCATGCTAAAGAAACATTTGGTTCTGCCAACAGATGCAGAAAACGTTTGAAAAAAAAATCCATGCACAATACCATCTTTGAATAAACTAAGAATAGAGGGAAATTTCTTTCTCTTTCAGAGACTATTGACCCCCAAATCCTACGGTTAATGTATCTAGTAAGATGATGCTAGAAACTTGACCACTAAAATCAGGAACAAGGGAACAAGGCCACTTAACATTGCTTTCCAACACTTACTGGGAATCCTAGACAGCACAGTAAGACATGAAAATGGAATAAAAAGTATATGCATTGGGAAGAGAGCAACAAAACTATCTTTGTTCACGGATACCATGCTCAACTATATAAAAAATACAAAATAATCAATGATAAGGGGGAAAAATCCTTCTGGAAATAATGTTATCACTGGGGCTGGTGAAATGGCTCAGTGGTCTAAAGCACTTACTTAGAACAAGCTTGGCAGAGCACAGGGACCACGGTTCAATCCCCCAGCACCACATGCCAGCCAGCCGCGCCCCCTGGTGGA
>NW_004525261.1:46195-53777 GCF_000260255.1 Octodon degus
TGTCACTCTGGCAAGATGTTCTGCTCCTGAATCAGCTGGGTGGGTCTTGCCTCTAGCCTCTTTGCAGGGAGTTCTGCTGAAGGGTTCCTCCCGGGGCCTGCACTCTGGGTCGAATGAGGATCCGCGGGCCCTATTCTCACTCACTTTCCGGGCCTGCGCTCTGGGTCTGTTCAGGATCCCACAGGCCCTCGGTTGTCTCACTCACTCTCCCAGGTATAAATCTTCTAAAACACACAAGACGTATATAAAATAAACTCTGAAATAATCATGTAGGTTACTCAGGTCAACAATTTCTGACATTGCCAGTCAAGCGGAAGACCCAATACTATTATGGACTACTGGAGTCTTTTAGAATATTTTGCTGAGTTAACACGCCTATAATATTCAAATAACGGAACTAAACAAAAAAAGGGGATACAGATGAATTTCCATTTTGTATCTGTGTATTCAAGTAGGTGCTTTAGACCACTGAGCCATCTCTCCAGCCCCCTTTTTTTTTTTTTTTTTTTTTTTGCAGAACCGGGGATTGAACTCAGGCACTTGCACTTGCCAGGGAAGCGCTTATTCCACTGAGCCATCTCCCCAGCCCCTATGTATCTGTGTATTCAAAATGGTTAGAATAGATATATAGTTACATTCTCTTAATGAATAGAAGGATTTGTTCTAATATTGTTTGTGAATAGGATGTCATTTCCGCATCTTGTACAACAGTTAACCACTCGGAAGAGAGTATACAATGTGTTAATTATTGAAACTGTCCTAGCAAAAAAAATAAATGAGAAGACAAAAAATTTATAAATAAAAAATAATCACGTATTAGAAAAACTCAATATTTGAAGACTCAGCTTTTTCCAGATTGATTTATAGATTTAGAGCAATCTCAACAATATATACTGTGGTTATCAAAACTAATTCTTAAATTTATATAGAGAGGCAAAAGGCCAAGAAGAATCAAGAACAATATTTCAGGTATAAAACAAAGTTAGAGTAATGATTTCACCCAGCCTCAAGTCCTAGTATAAAACTCCTGTATTCAACATAATGTAGCACTGATTAAAAAAGAACATGGATAGATCAATGAAAAAAGATTACAGAGCCAAGAAGCAGATCCACAGGAGTCAATATAATTGCCTGATATTAAAGAAGCAAAGTCAATAAGATGAAGAAATTATGCAGCTTTTTAGATTGATAGTGCTGAAATACATGGACACCCACAGCTAAAAGTAAGAGTGAAATAAAACTCTCAGATGAAAACTTGTAGGAAAAACATCATGGCCTTGAAATTGACAGTGATTTCTAGGGTAGGATAAAAAAAATAAGTGATTAAAAAGATAAGTTGGAGTTAATTAAAAAAACTTGTATATTAAACCTGAAAAGACAACTCACAGAAAGGCAAATAATATTTGTAAATTAAGTATCAAATAAGTAATTGATATCCAAAATATATAAAAGCTCCTCTATGCAACAGCAATTAAAACCTAGTAACTTGATTGACATTTGTACCTTGACATTCACAGAAGGATTATTCACAATGCCTAAAACACACCAGCAAAGCAAATGTCCATACTAGATGAATAGATATACAAAACATAATATATAAGGATGTTATTTGGCTTAGAAAGAGTTTATTTCTTTCAAAATTTAAAATTTTTTATTGGAAATAAGATTACTTGACTTCACTTAATTTTATTAAAATTATGTATCAAGACAATCACAATTACCTTCAGAAATATTCATTAGCCAACTATTAAATATTGAAGTCCTCCAAGGCTCTAAGCTAACTACTCTTCTATTTGTACACTCCAAACTGACATGAGGGGAATTATTCCAGAGCTAAAACCCAGGTCTAGTAATGCATGTATGGATTTCCACCAGTTCCAGAGGTTGAGGCAGGAGAATTCCAAGCTCAGGGCTAGCATGTCCAAAATAGTAAGCTCTTATCTCAAAAATAAAAATCAACGAAAGAAAAGACTAAAAAGTACATTGGTGGCAGAAAGTCATGAGGCCCTGTGTTCAATTGCTAGTACTTCAAAACACAGCAAAATAACCAAAAGAGGAAAAAAAGAAATTTTGTTACATGCTATAACACAGATGAACCTTGAATATATCACGCCAAGTGAAATAAGCCCTACAGAAGAGGACAAATGTGTAACTCCACTTAGGTAAGGTACCTATTGTATTAAGTAGGTACTCAAAGTAGAACAGTGGTTGTTAAGGCTTAGGGGGAAAGGGCCTGGGATATAGCTCAGTGGTGGAGCACCTGCCTGGCAAGTGCAAGGTCCTGAGTTCAAGTCACAGTGCAAATAAAAAAGAACTAAGGGGAAAATATAGGAAACTAATGTGTAATGAATGAAAAGTTTCAGTTAGGAAATTGAAGGTTGTAAAAACGAATGACTGTTGTTTCTGCAATGTAAATGAACTACTGCAGTAGAGTTCTATACCTAGACTGGTTAAAATGCTAAATTCCATCATATATACCTATATGTTTACCACAGTAGGAAGTTAAAAGGAAAAAATGTGGTTATCAACAGTATATGATATTCTTGATGAGAATATTCTGGAAAATCTTTGTAGTTTTCTTTGGGAAATTATAGGAGCAAAATTCAACATTGTTTTGGTCGAGCTAAGTTTACTTGGCTTCTCTCAATTTTGTTTAATGAACTAAAAGTATCCCCCATCAAGACAATCATAACTTCCCTATAGAAGCATCATCATCCAGTTATCAAACACTGAAATCCGTCCAGGCTCTAGTCTACTATGTACACTCTACACTGATGTTAGGGAACTTATTCCATATCGAGAGCTTCAATTATCATTTACATTCAGAGAACTAACAACTCTATGCCTTCAATTATCCAACCAAGAAATATGCTTTTCATTTCTCAAAGTCACACAAATTGCCACCTCCACGTCAAATGCATGCTTAGCAAACCCATACTTGATGGTTTCCCTCCAATCCATTGACTGAGCCATAGCACCAGGAGCTGATCACGACATTCCATGCCCTTTCCTGAGCTCCCATGGCATCACGTATATACTTCCCACTGTCATCTGCCTCTGCTGTTCTACATTCATCTCTATACTTGATTCATGTCTGTCTCTCTCAAGAGAGTACACATCCTAAGTAGACTTAATTTTTGCACACAATCATATTCACAGAATATGGTGCAGTGCTCTGTATACAGTTGTTAAATAAACATTTGTTAAATGAAAAAAGGAAAAAATTTGTTAAATGACTAAAACTTTAAGCTGTGAACACATAATGATGAAAATGATACAAATGTTTAGTAAATGTAATTCCTTTCTTTGGAATCTGTGTATGTTAATCTGGTCAGTTTAACTGGATGAAGAGACCCCTGAAGAGTTGATTGGTTCACAGAGGAACAGGACCCACCAGTGGATTAATCTATTGATGCCCCTGATTGCTGTTAAGAGGTGTAGCTTGGCTGGAAATGCTTCACAAGGCCTCTGCAGAGTCCACCTCTCACTGGCGCTGCCGCCCTGTAGTCTGCTTCCTCAGCACCTCCCTCCCCTCCACCATAAAGTTCCTGCCTTGCATGCAGAGAAACCATAGACTAAACTTCTGAAACCATGAGCCAAAGTAACCTATATCCTCCTTCTGGGTGTTGAGTATTTTGTCCCTACAATAGAAAAACTGACCAATATGCTTTATATATGAAGAACAGAGTTACTCCTCATGTAGGGTCACTGGTTGCAGTTTAACATTCACTTTCAGATTCCCAAGGTCATTGTTGTCAGTTTTGGATCTGTAGTTTGGTGGCATCTTCCACATTTAAATGAGTTTTATGAACCTTCTTAGCTGTCTAGCACAAGAATTCCTCGATCTGCTGATTCTCATTAAGACTTCTTACCTGGAAAATATCACATACTTGACGCTCACAAATCAGAGTGAAGGTGGAAGTCACTGAAATGTGAATGAAATTGACAAAATGGGACAGTTTATTTCAGAACTCAAATTCCACTACCAAACTCCTCTTTTTGCTTACTGGTTTCAAAGGAATTTGGTGCCTGAATCCTCTTTCAGCAAAAGTAAACTGAGTATTAAAATTCCTACAGTGGGGCCAGGGAGATGGCTCAGTGGAATAAGTGCTTCCCTGGCAAGTGCAAGGGTCTGAGTTCAATCCCTGGTTCTGCCAAAAAGGAAAAAGAAAATAAAACAAATTCCTATAGTACAAATTTTGGGAGGATTATATGAAAAAATGTTCCTAATTATTTTAAACTTGAAAATAGCACAAATATTAGTACTTATTCCAGTGTGACTAGGTTTGGAGTCAATCCTGAAATAATACGAATGTGAAGAAGGTACTTTCTGACAATGACATACTCAGGAACTCCTTTTGTACTGTGCAGTTCTACCTTGTTTTTGAATTATTCCTGAAATGGAATGATTGTAGCAAAGACAGGCAGCCAAGACTTGAAAGATTAAAAAAAGGGGGAGCAGTACTTCTGCTTAAAATCATGCATCTATGCAATCTGTTTGCGTCTGGAATTCTAAGTAGTTCAGCTGCTTGGGAATAGCAAATTCCTTCAGTGTCTCTTAACTCTCTTCTCAAAAGGTCTGATGTAGTAAGTAACCAGGTGGGAGGTTACTAAGGGCAGCCCTGTTCGACTTTACCACTTGCGTCACAATGCCCCTTCCTGCGTAAGCAACTATGAGGTCACATGCAGTCTCCGCTATATAAAGCCCTAAAACCCAGCTCCTTGGCGCAATCCCAGTTGCACTGGACCTTGAGGGCCACCCAGTACACTGGCCCGCGCTTTCCTCACTCTGAGGGTGCTAAACGCACCTACCTCCCAACCATAAGCCCATAACCTCGGTCCGAAGAAAAAGGAAGAGACAAGAGGAACCATGACCATTTTTTTGTTTCTAGTGAGCGGAGCTGTTTTTGTCTTCATGGTTCTCTTCTGGAAAAAACGATTTCAGGCAAAGGTAAGAAAGACTGGAATTACATGCAGCTAGCTGAATGCGCAGATTTGAGGAGTGAGTTTGTGGGATGATGGGAAAATAGTAAATCAATAATATGCCCTTATATTTTTTTTTGAAAGCACCAGGCTTTAACTACTGTACTCTTCCCCTTAGATTCACACTTTTACCAGAGATTTCAGAGTTGTAGTCTCTTGTAAGAGTCCCAAGTCACTAAGTGATAGGGAAAGCTCTTCGTCCAAGTGGAGCAAAAAGTACAGCCGAAAGGACCCATTGCCCACCACCACATCTATTTTAAGAACATCTCCTTGCTCTCTCTCCCTTCACTTATTCCGCCCACGTCCCTGTTTGGTTCTCCTGCCGCTGTAGCGAAAGCTTTCTGAATGCAGTGCTCACAAATATTTCAGGTCGAAGTGTATGTATCCTGGCGTTTTTATAGGTGCTAGTGAAATTCTTTCATAGAAGGGTTAAAGACAAGGTCCACATGTAGAATTACTGGACGGCTCAAGCATGTAAGCAACTAGCATAGCACTTTGGTACTGCGAGGCTACTTTCATAAATTTTTTTACTCATTTTTGTGTCTTGGCAGAGTATACTTCTGAATCAGCATAGTTATTGATATACTTAGTTCCTGTTAGGAAAAATTAGTTCATTTTTGTAAGCACGTTATTTGGTAGTATTTGGAAATCGCTAAACTCAAAAAATGTATATGTATAATTTTCTTTACAGAAAAACGTTGGTGAAATGGCATCAAATTCATCTGATTTCGCTCCAATAAGAACAAATGCTACTTGGTCACCCAAGACTTTTGGTTCAGGAAGAACACCCCCTCCTCCTTGGTCCCCTAGGAGCACTACTGATAGTTTTTCAGGCAATAACCTTTCTGGTGATATCTTAAATAATTGCCCACACTCAGCAGCCACTCAGAAGCCAATGCTGGTAAAGTTCAGGGTTGTAAAGTACAAGCTGGTTGATTTGGAACGCTTGACAATTGTCAAGGATTTCAATCATTCATTGGTCAATAGGAAATCCACCAAAGAAAGATGCGATGTTGATACAGGCAATGATTAAAGGCAATTGAGTGGATTCAGTTGAATATGTGTTTATATTGAATGAATTATTTAAAAGGGGGAGGGGATGTCAAAACAGATACAAAATGTAGACATTTTTTGATTTGTTTGGTCACATTTTATTTAAATAATTGATTACTTGGTGTTGCTAATATATATTTTACTGAGGAAAGAATGCAAACAATATATAAAAAATCAGTTAAAGCATTTAAAAAAACCAGTAAAAATATATAGCAATTATAATTCTCTATCTGTGATTATAATTTCATTCAATTGGAAAACAATTTCTTTATAGCTTACAGTATAATACTGCAATTTTCTTCAAATCTCATAAAGTGAAAAACAACTTCTCTGATGCTTTGCAATTGTTGTCTCCAAGTCTGCATTAGAGTAAGTGGAGTTGCATGGAACTTCTATTACACAGGATGTGCTTGGTTGCAACTGTGCAATCCGTGTCACTACCCTAAGAGCTATCATTTGGCGTCACTACCCTAATAGCTATCATTCAGCGTCACTGCCCTAAGAGCTATCATTAGGCAGCCTACGGTATGACAAGCACTCTATAAAATTTGTGTTGTTTACACCTGTAAAAATAGGGACCGAAACTACTCTTTTGGTTAGCTTTTGGAAAGGATTGCTTCTTCACTATGTATCTCCTCTCCTAACTAGATACTCTTTCATTTAAAATGTGCCTATGTTCTCCCTGTGGTCAGAGTCAACTACACAGAATGGTCTTTTTCATTTGGGGAAAAGTTCACCGTCAAAGAGCACCAAAATTGAGGGATAGAATGCTTATAAGTGCAATATAGCTTAAAATTAATTTTGACCTTCTAGTCAATCATCTCTTTCAAATAAGATTTTTTGAAGTCCACTAGCAATATTTGACCTATTCTATAAAAACATCAAATTATCAAACATGAGTTTATCTCAGGTATATATACATATATCATGTTTATGTACATTCATGATTTCTCTTTTTCAAATAAAAGTTTTATTTATTTTTAATTTTTTTCCCATAATTTTAATGAGAGACAAATAACAATGAGAGAGTTTCAAATCAAATTGGTATGACAGTTTCAATAATTAAAACATTGCATACTCTCTTCCTAGTGGTTATTTGCTGTACAAGATGCAGATATGATATCCTATTTACAAACACTATTAGAACAAATCCTTCTATTCATTACGAGAATGTAACTATATATCTATCCTAACCATTTTGAATACACAGATATAAAATGGACATTCATCTGTATCCTCTTTCTTTGTTTAGCTCCGTTATTTGAATATTATAGGCGTGTTAACTCAGCAAAATATTCTAAGAGTCCAGTAGTCCATAATAGTATTGGGTCTTCTGCTTGACTGGCAGTGTCAGAAATTGTTGACCTGAGTTCCATATAGTTCAACAAAACAGCATGGATACTTCTTATACTTCATTTTTAATACTTTTCTGCTGAATGGTTAAGACCAAGACAAAGCAAGACCTATGCAACAAGAGTTGTAGCTTTTGGGTCTGATAAGGTCAGTGAAATCCCCTCAGGATTTATCCTGAGATCCTGTACCTCAG
>NW_004525261.1:54037-54765 GCF_000260255.1 Octodon degus
TGGTCTGCAAACTTAGGTTGTTAACCCTCCAGAAGAGAAGTTTATTATTATTACCATACAACCTAGGCTGTTAAGCTTAACCTCACTATCTGTCTAAATATCAAACATCTTAGGCATAACGTGGAACAGGTATTTTTCATCAAGTATTGATATGTTGAACTTTAAGTCCCTACAGAATATGATGAAAAAACATTTAAAAATTAGAATATTTTTCAAAAACAGGCATAAAGAATTATGTACTTCTTATATTTGCATGTAAGTCCAAAAATCTAACCATATACAACCATGAAGCAGGACAGTCCCACAACATTCCTTTTCCTGTCTCCTGCCTTCATTCCCCACCCCCTTCTTTTTCAACAGTCATCTACCCGAGAGACAGCACAGCAGCAAGTGGCCTGTCATGACAAGCAACCTGTATTCAGAAGACCAGAATGACAGTCACTCCAGGCATGAACCCACTATTACAAATTGTCATCTTCAGTGCAGTTGCTTAGTTCACAGGTGGCAGTATATATAGCAAGTCAGGGTGAGAATCTTTCCAATTAACTGCTAGATTCACAAATCTTCTGGAGATTCTCAGGATCATTGCCTTGCCCGTCTTCTACATATAACTGTATGGCTTGTCTCCATCGTGTTTCCTAGCTCTTTTCCTTTCCTTCTCCTAATTAGTCCTCAAGTTCCTGCCTTCCTTTTACTTGTATTATACCTTTCTATTTGTATTTCTTCTT
>NW_004525261.1:56982-57479 GCF_000260255.1 Octodon degus
CCCTTTGTCAAAGATAAGGTGGCTGAGTGTGTTCGTAGGGGCTTCAGTGTCTTCTAATTTATTTCCTTGCTCCTCAGGTCTATTTCATTGCTAGTACCATGGTGATTTTATTACAGTAGCCTTGTAGTATAATTTCAAGTCAGGAATTTTAATGCCTCCGGACTTGTCTTTATTGCTCAGGATTGCCTTTTCTATTTAGGTCTTTTCTGGTTCCAAATAAGTTTTAGGAATGATTTCTCTAGCTCTGTGAGGTATGTTGGTTGTAGTTTGTTAGGGATTGCATTAAAATCATACAGCAATTTTGGGAGTATGGCCATCTTCACAAAGTTGGTTCTTCCTATCCAGTATCATGGAATACCTTTCCATTTTCTGAAATCCTCTACAATCTCTTTTTAAGACTACTGTGATTTTCCTTGAAAAGATCTTTGACTTCTTTAGTTAGATTAATTCCGAGGTATTTCATTTTCCTTGGTGCTATTGTAAAAGGTATTGTTTCT
>NW_004525261.1:63792-64973 GCF_000260255.1 Octodon degus
AATTCCTTTCCTCTTTGGCCCCATAATCTCCTTGGTCAGAGATTTTGGGACACTACCGAGTTACATGATGTTACAGTACAAGTTCTCACATGTCCTGAGTCTTAATTGACCTTGGAAGGCTAGGGCCAAAATGTTGGCTTTCCTTGTGGCCCTCCTTTTTCTCTAATTTTGGTCTGAAATCTTAGGTTGTTAACCCTCCCAAAGAGAAGTTTATTGTTATTACCATCCAACCTAGGCTGTTAAGGATAACCTCACTATCTGTCTGAATATCAAACATCTTAGGCATAATGCAGTCCCGATCAAACTTCCACCAACATACCTCCCAGACCTAGAGAAATCATTCCTAAAATTTATTTGGAATAAGAAAAGATCTAGAATACCAAAGGCAATCTTGATCAACAGAGACAAGGCAGGAGGCATTACAATTTGTGACTTGAAATAATAGTATAAATCTCCTGTGGTTAAATCATCATTGTATTGGCAAAGAAATAAATCTGAAGATCAGTGGAATAGATTAGAAGATGTAGACGTCTCTAAGAAAACACTCAGCCACGTGATTTTTGACAAATGTGTCAAATACACTTATTGGAATGATGATAGCCACTGTAAGAAATGGTGCTCGAAAAATTGGCTCTCTGCATGCCTAAAACTAAAACTGGACCCAGGTCTATCACCATGCAGTAAGCTAAAGTCAAAATGCATTAAAGGTTGAAATATTAAAACATAAACACTAATTCTCTTGGAAGAGAACATAGGAGGCACTCTTGAATACATAGGGATAGGCAAAGAGTTCATGAACAGAAATCAAATCGGATGGGAAACAGTTGAAAGAGTTAACAACTGGGACCTGCTCTTACTGAGAAGTTTTTTCATGTCAAAAGAAATTACCAACAAAGTGAAAAGACAACCTACATATTTTGAAAAGTTCTTAACTAATAAGCACTCAGACAAAGGTCTGTTGTCTAGAATGTATAAAGAACTAAAAAACACTAGGACCCCTAAATTTATTTTTTTTATTTTTCAAAGTTTTATTGATAAACAGATAGCAATGAGACAGTTTCAAATCAAATTGGAAGTACAGTTTCAACAAATAACACACTGCATATATTCTTCTTAGTGGTTAATTGCTGTACAAGATGTGGACTTGAGATCCTATTTACAAACACCATTAGAACAAATCA
>NW_004525261.1:67053-69177 GCF_000260255.1 Octodon degus
ATCACCTGAGGAATGGTTGAAAAAGTTGTGGTATTTTTATACAATGGAGTATTACTCTGCTATGAAGAATGATAAACTTGAAGCCTTCATATTTAAGTGGATTCCACTTGAGGATATACTTATAGGCAACATAAACCAGACCCACATGTGTGAATATCATATAGTCTGCCTAGTATAAGAATTCAGAAGAAGAAATACAAATAGGAAGGTACAACACAATTAGAAGGAAAGTAAGAACTTGAGCATTGGACAACAAGAGGAAGGCAAGGAGAAAAACTGGGAAACATGACAGGTACAAAGCCATATATTTATATGCACAAGATGGGCAAGGCAATAATCCTGAGAATCATCAGCAGGTTTTTGAAACTAGCAGTTAATTGGTAAGATTCTCACCCTAAGTAAGTATAAATGCTAGTATCTGTGATTCAAGCAAGTGAACTGAAGATAGCAATGTGTAGTAGAAGGATCATGCTTGGAATGCCGACAGGCATTCTGGTCTTCTAAATGTGTACTCTTGTCCTGACATACCAATTATTACCATACTGTCTCATAAGTGAAATTTTAAAAAAATGAGTAATAAATGAAGAAATGGCACAAGAAAAAGAAAAAAAAATGTCACAGGACTGTCCTGCTACAATGCTGTATATGGTTATATTACTAAATTTCTGTGTAAAAAATATATAATTGTTTATTCATATTCTTTAAATATCTTTCATTTTTAAAATTTTCATCTCCATATTCAGTAGGGACCTAATATTTAACATATTAATACTTGATGGAAAATATCTGTTCCATGTTAGGCCTAAGATGTTTGATATTCAGACAGACAGTGAAGTTAAACCCATCTGCATATGTTGTAGAGGAATAATAAGTTTCTCTTTTGGAGAGTTAACAACTTAAGTTTGCAGATCAAAAATGAGAGAAATAGAAGGGCTGCAAGGACAGCCACCATTTTGATCTTAGCCTTTTTTTTTTTTTTTTTTTTTTAGGAACCGGGGATTGAACTCAGGCCCTTGTGCTTGCCAGGCAATCGCTTATTCTACTGAGCCTCTCCCCGGCAGGACCTTAGCCTTTCAAGGTCAGTTAAGACTCAGGACATAGGAGAACCTATACTGTAACATCATTTAACTCAGTTGTGTCCCAAATTTTCTGCTGAAGGAGATTATGGGTCCACAGAGCAACATGATTGATGATGTAGAGTGTGCCTACAGAGAGTCACCTGGAGAGAAATTGTTCTCTCAGGCTTTCACAGAGAGCAAATTGGTCAAGCAATGGCCGTGACTCATGCACATGGCTGACACTGAGAAAGGATCTGCAACCTGAGGTATAGGGTTACAGGATGAATCCTGAGGAGACTTGACTGACCTTATCAGACACAAAAGTTATATTTCTTGTTATATAGGTCTTGCTTATTTTGGTCTTAATCATCCAGCAGAAAAGTATAAAAACTAAGTATATAAAGTAAAGCCATATTAATATGCTGAGCTCTGAAAGACTCAGGTCAACAACTTCTGTGGATAACTAACTACTGTTGTGGAGTGCTGGACTGTGTTGGATAAAAAAAATATCCTCGGTACCACAAAAAAAATATAAAAGAAGAAGAAGAGGCTGCCTTTCTTTCAGCATTAGTTTAAGTCCCTGTATAAAATATCAGGTGGCTGAATGTGCCTCTTCTTTTTTTTTTTTTTTTTAATGTGCCTCTTCTTGCTTCTGCATCTTCTATTGTACTTTATTGGCCCAAATATCTGGGAGGTTTTGAGTGTTTTGTTTTGTTGGGAGGAATTTTGCCAGTGGTATACTATTTTTATCACTGTATCTTTGTAGTACTCGAAGTGTACCTTGCTCTTGTTGCAGGGATTCTTTTTACTATTCTGGTTCGCTTGTGTCTCCATATGAATTTTGGGATTATTTTCTTTTTTTTTTGTTTTAAATATTTTAATTTCCTCAAATTTGTTATCAGGAGTGACTGAAATAAAAAATATAATTGAGTCCCATTATCATTATCATGGAAATGGCTTTAAGAGAAAACTGGTCAGATGAATATTATTGCTTCCCATTGTCAACCAGTACAGAGTTGCCATGACAAGCAGACAGCAGAGTCTGTTCAGGAATGCTCAAGATCTG
>NW_004525261.1:70067-72413 GCF_000260255.1 Octodon degus
TACCGCAGTCTTGGAGATGGCTGCGGCCACTCCACCTGCCAGGAAGTCCTTGGCGAAGGACACAGCGGCATCTGTCATGTTGGAAGAAAAGGAGAAGCAGGCGACTGCGGGACAGAACTAGGCTGAGAACCGGCTTTGACTCCCGGGCTCTCGGGATTATTTTCTATACTTCTATGAGAAATGCTATTGGTATTTTGATTGGAATTACATTAAATCTGTATAACAGTTAAAAAAAAGTAAAAAGAAAAGAAAAAGAATAAAATTAGGATATCAGTATATCTGCTGTTTGAAGGGTAAGCTGATGTTGTATTAAAGTGGAAAATCAATATGAATTTAGATAGAATGGTATAGTGTGAGAAGAGTTTTTTTTGAATAAAGAGCTGTTCATTCCATTTTTATAAAATGCAAGATTGTAAAAAAAACTTAAAATAATTCATCATAATCTAATCAAATACTACCCTCTAGTGGGGGATATTTGATGAAGCAAAAGATAGCTGATATAAGAAGGATAAAGAACTAAATGTCTTGTTCCATTCTGTGTGCTATAAAGAATATCATAGACTGGGTAGTTTGTAAATGGAAATTGATTGTAGATATGGAGGCAGAGAAGTCCAAAAACAAGGCACCAGTGAATGTGGTAGCTCATGAATGTTTGTTGCCTGCTTCAGAAATTGTACCTTCCTTTGGGTCCTCACATATTGGAAAAAAGAAAGTTGTTTTATAAGGGTACAAAGGCTATTTTATAAAGGTAATAGTTCCACTCATAAGAGCAGAGTCCTCATAATCTAGTCACCTCCCAAATTTCATGACCTCTTAATAACCATATGCATCTAATCTAATTTTATGAGCACAAAACATTCATACCATAGCATTACTTGTTAAGGAAATTGTAATCACCAGAGGAAGATTTGTGTGCTTTAGCTTAAAAGTGTACTTTGTTTAGAGGCACAACTTGTGCAATTTATTGTGATTTTATGGAGTGGATTAGGGTTCTTAAAGGAAATAGAATCAACAAGAGATCTGAAATTATGGCAATAATTATGAGTCATACAGTAGAAACTACTACACTTTATCTTTTTATTTGCTCAGAAAGTTGAGCATGAAGAATTTGATGGCACCCTACTAGGACATCTCAGCTGGCCCAGTGTTGTCACCTAATGGTATTTGGAGGTGGTGGGCACATTTTCAGCTGTCATGGTGAGCAGGGCAGCATTTAGTGCCCGCAGCCAAGACCTAACATCTTGCATGCCAAGGACATTCTCCCCTTGTGAAGAGTTCCATCCTAAATACCACTAACCTTGTCTCCTCTCCACTGGGAAACGTGTTGCTCCTGGAAGTTTTAAAATTCCACCGCTGCTTTTCTCCCCAAAGCCACCCAAGCCAAAACAAAAACAAAACACATTTTCAGAATGAGAGCTACACAATCTGAGGTTTATAAGTTTATGCCTTTATCTCCAATTGTGAACAAATGGCTTATTCTGTAAGAGTGCTGCTGGCCACTTCATGAAGGAGCCATATTTACCTTGGGAGGGTGGTGTCACTCTCCAGTGGCGACAATTCCACAACTCAGGAAAAGAGAAAACCCACACCACAGTAGCTATAGTTCTGCAACACAGTGAGGTTAATGTAAAAGCCTCCTTTGCTAATAGCAGTCTCATTAAAGTAAAGCCACATTTTATTTTATTTTATTTTTTTATCTGATTTTTTCCTTTATTTTATAATCGAAAAATGAAATCACTTCACATGAATACTCAATACATAATTTCCTTAAAACTCCTCTATCGTGAAACAAAATTATACACATTGAAAGAGTGCATATAATATTAACACTCATGACAATTTCAAACCAACTATTAGTATAGCTTTAAATTACTATTAATTGCAGCTATTTGGGGGGATAATGTGCAAAGCATATTAGGACCCAGTATACCAGAATAATTTCTTAAGAGTAAAATCTACAACGTCACACAGTCCAAAAATGGCATTCTAGTGGGAAGACACTATGAACTGCCATCGCTTTCTCAGAAGTCTTTTAAAGCAGACTAGAAGTAATGGAAAAATATTCAGTACCTTGTATGTAATAACTAACAAAAATATTTTTCATTGACTACTTTTTCTCCAAAGTGATTAAGGACAAAATATAGAAATTCTTGTTGCTTTATTATTTGATAAATCACTAATAAGCTCCCATTAGAAGTTCTTTAGACATTATACCAAGTTCTCTTGGTCTTCTGATCATATATATACACACACATATATATATGCATCTTTTTTCAAGTAAAGAAATGTTTAACAGATGTAAACTATTTATTGAATATTTGCCACCAAATATTGTTTAAATACATT
>NW_004525262.1:0-1937 GCF_000260255.1 Octodon degus
TGACTTAAACAGTTTTGGAAGCTTGTGATTGAGATTTTAAATTATTCTATATCTCTTTGACTCTGCTTCATGTGATCTATTTCCTTCCTGTATTGCTCATTCTAGGAATCCATCATTTTTCTAATCTCCTCAATTTTTTAATCAATGTGTTCTTTAGAAGCAGTTATAAATTCCTTTACTGCAGTGTTTTTTTTCAGGTTGGGTTTCCTCTCTATGTTTCTGTAGTTGATTCTTTACTTCAGATGCTATGAGTTCTGAGAGTTCTTTTTTTATTTCAGAAAAGAATTCTTTTCTGAGTTCCGCTACAACTTTCTGCTGTTGCTTATTTACTATCGACACTATTAATTTATACATTTGAGCTGAGCTAAAAAAAAGAAAAAGAGAGAGATGGATAGATAGATAAATAGATAATTTTTGGATAACATTAGCCCCTGTCCTTTAAAATTAATTTAATCTCGGCATAGCGATGCATGCCTGTAAGTATACTCCTTAGGAAGCTGAGGCAGGAGGATTGCCATGAGTTTGAGCTGGGCTACATACACCCTGGTCCACATAGCAAGACCTTGTCTCAAAAATAAACAAACAAAGTTAGTGTAAAGTGAAACCATTCAACATGACTGGGATTTTCCTCCACAATAAGAAAACAGACATAAGGAGAGGACAGGATTAGGGCTGAGTTTAAATAAGATTTAGGATCTAACCAAGACTGCACAACAAAGTAAAAACAGGATTGAAACTACACAAGGAATTACGATGGTTGGAGGGAATCTTTGCTTGAAAGAGAAGTGAAATGATGGACGTGACAAATTTCTAGATTTCTGCGAAACTGAAAGGAGAAGTAAGGAAGCATAATCTGTGTGGATAATCAATTCACCAAAAATTATGCTGGGGAAGTGAACCTGGGGCAAAACATACAAGAATGAGGGAGGACAAAAGGGAGGTGGAGATGAGAGCAAAACCTGATGGCAAACAATCACTCAAAATTGAGGATCATTTCAACGCATCTACAACCTCTCTGACAGATCAGCCTTGTTTTCCAGCCAATGACACTGAGAATCACTGAAGTGCTTAACTTCATTCAATTGTGGAAAGAAATTATTTTCTAAAGTTTAAAATTGTAACAGCACATGTTTGTAGTACATAATGATTATATTCATCTTGAGGACCTGATATAAGTACATAAGATTGCTTAAATTTTTACTTCTGATTCCCTTCCTGTCCCTCCCGTTCCCTTCCAACTTTTAGAGAAAGAAATTCTAAACCAGCAAAAATTGAAATGTAGAAATGACAATGAGAGGAAGTTATGGTAGCTCTGGCCTCCACCCCCAGCTACAGACATAATACTCTGAAAGGACTTTCCTTCCAGAATTTCCCCTTGCTCCTATTGAGGGATTCCTCTCTGGACACACCCATAGGAAATACTAATTATGAGACTGGAACATAGGCTCCCAAGAGCTGTCCCTTCTTATGAATAACAAGGAAAGTTTATTCCCTTGTTTCCTCTCTAGTGAGAAGATTCACCAACATCTCCCCCTTGTCTCCAGCTGCCATGGCCCAAAGGATCCCACAGGAGCCTCGTGCTATCGCTGTCAGCTATTGCTGAGTGACTTCTGCCACAAGGCTCAGTCAAACCCTTGCACACCCAATGTCAGACAGCACTGCCTCTTCCTCTGAGTTCTTCCCCAATGTTCTGTTCATTCCTCTGCTGACAAGCAGGATGACACCCACCCAGTCTTCCTCCTGAGATCCCTGGATCTGATCTCAGGTTCTCATTTCAGAAATCAATGCAGTTATACTGTCAGGTCTTTTGTTAGTCTCCCGACTGCCACCTCAACCCCAGAATCCAGAGCAGGAGCAGTAAATGCACAAAGTACCTGAAAACTCAAGGTTAAAGAATACTCAGACCGGAGATTAGACATGAAGGTAAGTTTTTCATT
>NW_004525262.1:2577-4931 GCF_000260255.1 Octodon degus
ATAAGCCCAAATTTTACCTCATACTTTGTCCATTATGACCTCAGTGCTAAAAAATTGCCTAGAAATAAAAGCAAGCCTCACATGTCCTATTATTATTCTCCAGCATCTCTAGCACTTGATTTATTTTTTTAAAAAAATAATAAGAAGAAGACGATGAATTGGAATTAGTCAGACTGAAACCAAATTCTATTAAGCATTTACAAATGATGTGATCTTGTTACTTCATTTCAGTTACTTTCCTATCTTATTGTATAAAATTATTCCCCAGTTTTCAGGTGAATAAAGGTTAGAGTTAATGTGTGAAATAAGTATGAATTTTTATAACAGTTCTGTCACAAAGTAGTATAAGTACTCTTTTAAAACTTGTTTCCTGGGCAGAGGGTACAGTTCAGCAAGCTGAGAGCTTCGCATGCTTGAGGACATGTGTTCAATCCCCAGGACCACAGTGGAAAAGGACTCGGGTCCCGAGCTGTGAAAGAGGATGACTACGGTTAGTGTTCAATAAATGCCTGCTCTCCACTTCCTATGTGCTTTGTGCACTTAGCCACTTCATCCTCTAATGCTTTTATGTGAGGAAACTGGAACACAGAGAGGTTAAATAACATGCTCAAGGTTCCCCAGCTAGGAAACAGCCCTGGCCCGGGAGCCCTTGTTCTCATCCATCATGACAATGCTTGTTCTGCCAAATAAGGAGAAAATGAGAAACCATATAAACAGGACGTTTTGTTGGGGGCAAGGAATTTTTCCAGAAAAACAGAAAATAAGAGGATTATGATTTTTAAATTAAAAGCACAAATGTGTTGTTTGCAATGTGATCTGTGTAGGAGCTGCGTCCCGAGGCTCCCATCCGCATCCATCGTTTGCTTCCATAGAGCCTCAGGTCCCAGCAGGCCACAAGGGGCAGCAGAGCAAAAGCAAAGAGGCCTTTCAGGAAGCCATGGCTGGTGCAGGAGATAAGCCTGGAGTAGGTGATTTCTCAGCCATATGGCATGGGCCTTGCAAAATGAACAAGCCTTTCTTTCATTCCCTGCCTGAAAAATATTCAAACGTGTTGTTCCTTGAAGTAGACATGGATGACTGTTAGGATGTTGCTGCAGACTGGGAAGTCGAATGTATGCCAGCCTTCATGTTTTTGAAAAAGCGAGAGAAGGTGAGTGAGTTTTCTGGCGCTAATAAGGAAAAGCTTGAAGCCACCATTACTGAATTAGTCTAACTGTGTTTTTTAAAGAATATAACTGTCAGCTGTTTAAAACTTTTAATTTTTTTACTTGCAAAAAATATGAAGTATGGAAACTACATACTCAACTGCCATCTGATGACAAATGACAAAAAACATTGTACCTTTTTAAGAAAAGAAAAGTTATCTATATAAATAATATGTCAGGAAACTTGTAGTAGAAATATCTTATAGAACTTTTATTGACCATGATGGTTTCTATATTACAAGATAGTCGACTCAAAGTCAAATTTAAATTTTTTTGTTCCTTGTGTTCCCTCTGCATTTGTTTGAGAACGTTTGACATTAGCTCAGGAGATAGGACAGAAACCTTAGAAGTCACCTAATACAAAGTCCTCAATTTATGTACAACAAAATTGAAACAGGGAACATGAAGTGACTTGCCCATATCAAATATTAGGATAAAGGTACCTGTGCTAGCTGGGACCAAGGTCTTCTGACCTCCGGACTTCCGACAAGTGTTCTTCCCTCCACCACTGACACTTTTTCTAATGACTAGCATTCATGGGGGCTGGGAAGATAGCTCAGTGGAACAAGTGCTTGCCTGGCAAGTGCAAGGTCCTGAGTTCAATCCCTGGTACCAGCTACAATAAAATAAAGACTAGCATTCATGTGCTGAGCTGTGGTGATCACGATCATCATGTTTAACAGGAGAAAGAACAAGGACATTGTAAGCAGCCTCCATTCATGACCCTAGTCAGCAATATAATGGGCTATGTTAAAAAGAAAACTGAAGCAAAATGAAAAATTTAAAGGGTTTATTTGAACAAATAGCAATCCATGAGTTGGGCAGCTCCAATCCAGAAGTGGTTCAAGAGAGCCTCTTACAAGACAAGTGATACAGGGAGAAAAACTGGTCTCGGGTGGGTGACCTCCAAACCATGCAAGGAACCTCCAAATGACACAGAGAAAAACAATCTCCCAACCTAACCTGTATGAGTTCGTGTTCTCTAAAACCAAAGAATGAATTTTAGGAACAAACGGAGGTTATGAACAGAATATATTTGAGAGAAAGAAAGCTCCTGTCCAAGAGAGGGACAGGAGGGGGCCCGAGCGGGCAGTTCCCCGGGAAGCTCTCTTCCAGGGACTTTTATAGTGTAAAACCATGTGAGGCTAA
>NW_004525262.1:37626-45817 GCF_000260255.1 Octodon degus
ATTGCCAGTCAAGCGGAAGACCCAATACTATTATGGGCTACTGGACCCTTTTAGAATATTTTGCTGAGTTAACACACCTATAATATTCAAATAACGGAACTAAACAAAAAAATGGGATACAGATGAATGTCCATTTTGTATCTGTGTATTCAAAGTGATTAGGATAGATATATAGTTACATTCCTTTAATGAATAGAGTGATTTGTTCTACTAGTGTTGTAAATAGGATATCATGTCCACATCTTGTACAGCAATTAACCACTAGGAAGAATGTATGCAATGTGTTATTAAAACTGTCCTACTAATTTGGTTTGAAACTGTCTCATTGCTATTTGGTTATGAATAAAATTATGGGAAACAAAAAACAAAGACATATATGAAAAAATAAATAAATAAAATTTTTTAAAAATGAATCCCAGAACAGGCCTGGGGAGATAGCTCAGCAGTCAGTGCCTTCCTGTCAAGCTCAAGGACCAAAGTTTGATCCCCAGTACTGATTGTTGCCAGCCACTGAAACCGAGCATGGTGGTGCACATCTGTAATCCCATCTCTGGAGAGGATGATACAGGAGAATCACTGTAAGTCTGAGCTGCTTAGCGAAACCCTGTACCAAATAAATAAAAAATATATATATTTAAAAAAAAATAATCCCAATACAATGTTCAAAACAAGTAGTGAAAATGAATTTATTGTGCTTTTGTCAGGCCTAGTGAGAAAAGCAATGAAGAAACTGGGATTGCAGCTCATTGATAGTGCACTGCTGAGTGTGTGTGAGACCATGGGGTTCCATTCTTAACAATGCAAAAAAGAAAAGAGTGAGAGGAAAAAAAATGCTATTTATTGTACTGAGGACATTTCCTTCTCTTTATTAGTTTTCTGAGAATTTTTAAATAATGAATAAAGTTTGAACATGGTCAAATAAAAAAAAAAGCATGCCTTCTCCTGAGTTACCAGCTGGTCTAAATGATATCAAAAGTAGTTTATAATTAAACAAAAATCATTAAAATGGGGAGAGATTATTGCACAGGACTCTTCATTGATGGATAGAGGGGTGGCCAACCTTTGTTCATCAGTAGAGAATCCCCAATAATCTCTTTGAAAGACATCCCCAATAATTTGGTCATTGGTTAAAAGATAATGTTTTTTAAAGAATTAAAATAAGGTTATGCTCCAGATAGTTATAATTAGAGGTTCATGTCAAGCCAACTTGCAGTCATCAGTCAAATGACAATCTTCTAATGGACACTTATGTGACATGCATCCTGTGTGTGTGCCCTTAGAGACACCTGAACAAAATGGGGATTCCATCGCCTGCTATGGCCATAATGCTACACTACCATGTATGACTGTTGACGTCAAATGTTCTCTCTAAAAGTGTAATGACTGGCCTTTTTACCAAGATGGCACCAAAGGTGAAGAAGGAAGCCCCTGCCCCTCCCAAAGCCAAAGCCAAAGCCAAAGCCAAAGCTTTGAAGGCCAAGAAAGTCATGCTGAAAAGCATCCATAGTCACAAAAAGAAGAAGCTATGAACATCGCCCACCTTCTGCCAACCCAAGACACTGCCGCTCTGGAGGCAGCCCAAATACCCTCAGAAGAGCACCCCCAGGAGAAACAAGCTTGACCACTGTGCTGTCATCAAGTTCTCCCTGACCACAGAGTCAGCCATGAGAAAGATTGAGGACAGCAACACACTCGTGTTCATTGTGGATGTCAGAGCCAATAAGCACCAGATCAAACAAGCTGTAAAGAAGCTCTGTGACATCGATGTTGCCAAGGTCAATGCCCTGATCAGGCCTGATGGAGAGAAGGCATAATCAGTTCGACTGGCTCCTGATTATGATGCACTGGATGTTGCCAACAAAATTGGGATCATCTAAACTGAGTCCAGCTGGCTAATTCTAAATATATACATTTTTTCTCAGAAAAAAAAGTGTAACTTTTGTCTGCTATGATTCTATAGGAATTTAACTGCTAAAATGTTCATAGTTGGTTTAAAAAAAATAACAGCTCTCTGGTCACATTTTATATTTCAAGGTGTTTGATACTCAGATAAAATTCTAATAATCAAATATATTTCTCCAAACTAAATATATTAATATAGACTCAGATTCTCCTGGAGAAACAATTGTTATTAATTGCTATTTTATATCCTGATCTGCTCCTGACATTCACACCAAGATAAAAAGACAGATCTCAGCCCTAAAACCCAGCAAACACTTATCCTGACTATCCATGTATTCAATGATAGAGACCAAAATTAACTATACACAAGTGCCAACATTTGGCTGTGACACTCTGGACTCCCATCAAAGTAAGCCCTTCCTGGACAGTTTCAAGTACAAAGAAGGACACTGGGCATGAGCCTGCCCCCACCTACAACTATCCCTAGGACCTGGTTCCATCTATAAGCTTGAGGGCCTCTGGATATGCTACTGCCCTGTCCACCAGAGAGCGGGTAAGCCATCTAATTCTCTGCCCTCACGGGACAACTCACTACAGTGAGATCCATCAAAATACTTGACCTGCTTGGTCTTGCCACTGAAGAGAAACAACAGAGCTTGAGGTCCATGCCCACATTGAGGTATCTTTGTCAGAGTCCTAAGTCTTGCTGGACATCTCAGGTAAAAAAAAAAAATCTAAAATTTAAATTTTTTTAAAAAAACTATTTTCTTGCTGACATGGACACAACATATAGTGTCCTTCCTGAGTTCTAAAGTTGCTATATTAGCTCTACAGTCTCCATAGTGGGTGTTGCTGGCCAAACTACATAACCCCTTCAGAGAGGCCCATTCCCTGCTGACTTCAGGCACTGTTCTTGACTCATAATTTCCTTGTAAACCCAACCTATTCCATAACTCTCATAGGGAGAGATCTCATCCAAAGTCTCCATGTCTCTCTCCCTTCTCTCCCCACAGTCCTTTTCCTATAAACCTAACCTCAATACACAGCCATCTCCTCCCTCCATCTTCCCTTGTTGACCACATACTCTGAGACACTTACAGACCTACTTGTGCCACACAGGCTATTCCTAAAGGAACAGCCTCAGAGAGCCTATGGCCTTTCCCTGCATTCTCCAATACCCAATAACCCCCAAACATCACAGGGGACTCAAGCCCATCATTTGCCACCTCCTTACCAATGACTTTTAAAAACTAAAAAATCAATATTCCTCCCCTCCAACATGGTTATGGTAAAATGACACATTTAGGTCATAGACTCTCTTCTTGCTTCTCCTCCTATGTCCTTCAATCATGAACCATCATCCTGTCAACTCTCCTCACCCTCAAGAGCTCTCCTAACCCA
Organism: Octodon degus; assembly: GCF_000260255.1. Classification (NCBI taxonomy): domain Eukaryota; kingdom Metazoa; phylum Chordata; class Mammalia; order Rodentia; family Octodontidae; genus Octodon; species Octodon degus. The sequence continues at coordinate 40,930 of NW_004525262.1, forward strand.
GACCACCAACCTCACCAATTTTTGCTGTGCATGTCCATTCTAAGGCCTGATCTCAATGGCCATCCCAGCTGTATCTAACAACACACACACCTGCCCCCTTCTCAAAAGCCTTTAGCCATTGACTTCTCCCTTTTACAACTTCCCTCTTCCCACAACCTTACATGTTCCCTGGAAAACTCCATTGGCCTCCCTTGCAACAAATTGACTTCATTCAACACACCTCCAGACAAACAATACAGACTAGGCCCACAGCTGTTTCTATGTGGCTGCTCGGTCTTTCCTTGCCTTCCCTTATACCTCCAGTGCACTCCAGTGACTGTGACCCCTAATTTCAACATATATACAGACTCAGAGTTTCAAGATGAATACACCCATACCCCATTGGATAAAATGGGCTGCCCATATGGATGTCCTGGTAGGCATGGCTCTCCTAGGAGCAACTCTGGGAGCTCCAGGACTTGGGAACTCCATAGAAGGCTCCCTGGGATGGGATGGACAAGGTATATGGAACTCCATCTTCCCTTGGCTATCTCTCCTTCTAGGGCCCCTCACAGGGCTTGCTGTTATTCTCATGATAGCCCCCTGCTCCATTTCTCTCATCCTCAGTACTGTCACCAGATTAACAACCCAAAATTTTAACCAAATGTTTCTCTCAGACTACTCTTACCAGGCTGTAGCCCAATGGGGCCTGACAGAAGACTGCTCTACACCCTCCTTTGCTTCCTTCTGGCACACAGACTTGGATCCCTCACTGCCCTCGGCCAGCAGGAAGTAACCATACAGCTTCATCGCCCTCTTTCCTATAACAGTCCAAAATGTCAGGACCCTTGCCCTCACTCCAAGACTCACTTCCTTTTGGCCCTGTGCTGGGGCCAAAACTGCAAAACAACTCCACCCGACTGACCACAGGGGGAAAAAAACCCACAGAACCTCCCCACCCCCAAGAATATCAGAATTCCCCCCAGCAGACCAGGTGGCCCTGCCAAGATTAGCCCTACCTCAGCTGCTCTAACCTGCAAACAACCTCCCCACAAAACCCCTTAAAGCCCTGTGCTTTGCCTTGTTCTCCACTGTCTCAGTCCACTACACAGCCAGTCCTCCAATAAATCTTCCTCTTGCATCAGAATGCCTGGACTGGTTGTGTGGGTTCATACCTAACAAAAGGTTTTTCCGATGGTTATGACAACTCATTGTTAACCTCATGCTTTATAAATTTATTCATGCCTTCCAAACATATCATCTTCTAAAATGTTTATGTTGATAAACCTTTTCTTTTGGATTCAGACACTTGTCTTTCTTTTGTGCTCCAATTAATTGTGATTGGTTGAGGTCAAGCCAACATGGGGCCATCAGTCAGTCATCATAATAAAAATATGCATGATGTACCTGCTACACGTGCACCATTACACTTAGAAATGCCTGGACATCAATTGGTCTAGATAATGTCACAACTTTTTTCATGGACGTCCTATTAAAAGGCAACAAGTTAAGTAAAAGCTTATGTTTTAGATAGAGATGATAGTTAAAAGAGCTATACTATGTCAAAATGTATGTATGTCACAAAAATATCACCATGATTGCCATGCTACATTATGTATGGTTTTTATTTTAAATTTTCTGTGTAAAATTATGTAACTGTTGCCCTTTATCACTCCACAGATATTCAACTGTTAGAAATTCTATGGTAGAGGCTAAGGAGATGGCTCAGTGGAATAAGCGCTTCCCTGGCAAGTGCAAGGGCCTGGGTTCAATCCCCAGTTCCACAAAAAAAAAAAAAAAAAAAGAAAGAAAAATTCTATGGTTGTTAGAAAATAATGGTTCTAGTTTATGTTCCAAAGTGCTTGATATTCAGATAAAATAGTAACATTAAGCTCATTTCCATGGTTTGATTCCCAGCTCCACCAGCTGCACCAGATCTGCCTTTAAGGTAGCCTGGGCTAGCCAAAAAAAAAAAAAAAAAAAACCTCACTTGAATCATTACAAAATGTTAAATCATTAACCTTCTCTTCTGGACCTTCAACAACTGAGATATTAAATCCAAAAATTAGAAAGATAAGACAAGCTTAAGAGGACAGTTAAGGGCTTGGAATATAGCTCAGTGGCACAAGTGCCTGCCTATTCAATTCTTAGTACAAAAAAAAAAAAAAAAAAAAAAAAAGCGGTGGCGGGAGGAAGGACCAGAGATAGCTCATCAAAGTAAGCACTTGCTTAGGCAAGCACAGGGACTGGGGTTCGATCCCTGGCCCCATGTGCCACACTAGCCCTGCCCACCAGCGTGCTGAACCAGCCACCAAGACCAGTGTGGTGGCACACACCTGTAATCCCAGCTCCGGGGGAGCTGAAATAGGAGGATCACTACAAGTCCAATTTTTACATATCAAATACATAAAGAGGACAGCCAATATTTTGGCCTCAGCCTTCAGAGGTCAATGAGGACCCAGGATATAAGGAAAACTTTTCAGTGACATCCTGCAACTCTGATGAGTTATACAAACTCCTGATCTAGGAGGTTGTAGGACCACAAAGGATGAAGTTCTATGATGTATAGTGTGCCCAAGGAGAGTCACTAGGAGAAAAGAATCTCCCAAGCTTTCACAGAAAGCAATTTGGTCTAGCAAGGACTGTAACTCATCCAGATGGCTGACACTGACTGAAGAAATACAGGTGCCATACGTAGTTCTGAGGTAAAACCTGAGGAAACCTAACTGACCTTGAAAAATAGCAAAATTTGATTAATATAGGTCTCACTTTAATTTGTTCTTGAACATCGAGCAGAAAAGTATAACCCCAGGAGGTATAAAATAGTTGCCAACTACACTAGTAACTGATCAGTTTTCTGGGATAATGTATGTAGTGGTTGATACATTGGGTCAACTTGGCCGGATGACCAAGCGCAGTTCTGGCTGGTAGAGGTCCCTTCCTGGGGCAAAATTGGTTCTGCCCCAGAGTGACTCAGCACAAAGAGACCATATAAAGGGGCTGAGGAAGTAGCCAATGTTCCACTTTGTTGGAGGAACTTCAGTCTTTGCATTCAACTTGGACTTCATCGCCTGGCTTGCAGCGCAGACTCTTCAGCCTCCAGATTGGATCCTTTGCCTTCCATCACAGACTCTTCAGCATCCATCGCACTCTTCAGTCTTCCATCACAGACCCCTTAGCTGATGAACAGAGATTTGCATGGAGCACAGCAGTGAGCTTCAGACCTTGGGACTGAATTCTTCAGTCTGGGGTATGCAGATGCCCTCTGCACACTCCCTCATCTGACCCTTCGGTTGACTGTCGTAAGCCAATCTTGTAATTCCTTACATATTATATATCTTGTGTTAATATCTGTTCCTTGTATTATATCTGTTTCTCTATATAAAACCATGACCAATACAATGTACTTTATAAGATTAAATTGCTAGGGCCAGGGAGATAGCTGAGTGGACAAAGTGCCTGCTTAGGCAAGTATAGGGACCGTGGCTCGATGCCTGGCACTACATGCCACGCTGGCCCCGTCCCCAGGCATGCTGAGCCGAACACCAATTCTGGGCGTGGTGGTGCATGCCTGTAATCCCAGCGCTGGGGGGGATGAAAATAGGAGGATCACTATGAGTCTGAACTATGTACTGAGACACTATAGCAAATACACACACACACACACACACACACAATTAAATTGTTAGATTTAGGGACTTAAAATCTTTGGGCTGGAAATCTTTAGCCTAAATTAAGCAAGTTCATCTAGAATGAAAAGTGTTCAAAAATAAATGAGTCTTCTACAGAATCCTCCAAACACAGCTCCTCCAACTTCAACTGACTCATAACTTATAGCTACAAAACAAAAAAGGTGGGGGTGGACAGTTAGCTCAGTGGATTAAAGCACCTGCTTAGACAGATGCAGGGACAAGGGGTTCAGTCCCCAGCGTGCTGTGCCAGCCCTGCCCAAGGCATGCTGAGATGGTGACTGAGACTGGGTGTGGTAGCACGTGCCTGCAATCCCAGCGCTTGGGAGACTGAAAACAGGAGGAGCATTATGAGTCCCATCTGTGTAGTGAGACCCTGCAGACCCTGCACTAACTGCATAAAAGGGGGGGGGGCAAGGTGTGGGGAGCAGCTAAAGCTGAATCACATGTGAGGACAGAGCAAGGCCACCCTCAGAAGCACAGAGTGCCTGTGGCAGGCCACATGAACAAACTGCTCTAGTCTAAAGAGAACTGAGGGTCCAAGGCAGGCCACATGAAGAAGCTACTAGGAAGAGGGGTTTCATGTTCACATCTACATTTGTCCAACTGCTTGTGTATAAAAAAAACATGCTGCAGTTGTTGGGGTTCTTCCTCTGCAACCTCCTTCTCCTCCCCCTTCTTCTCTACCACCTCCTCATTTTTCCTTACATCTTCTCTCTCAAAACAGAGGGTTCCATATGGCCCCAGTTTTTCTGTATTTTGATTCTTGTCATTTTTTCTCCAACATTTCACTGCCCTCACCCCAGGAACTTTGACAGCTGTGTGGAACATGGCAGAAGTAAAAAATTGGAGCTTGCTGAAATGATAGCAACAGAAATGAAAAAATAATTGGAAAAGGCTATAGAAAAAAATAAACTCTCTGATACAAAAAGAATGCTTAAAATTCTTTAAAGACAGACTTTAAAAATAGAAGAACTTAGGAAAATTATAAAAACCAAAAATGCCCAACATAGAAAAATAGAATCTATGAAACCAATCCAAAGAAAACTCCAAGACATTAAAAGCTCCACTCAAAGTATATGCAACAGATTGTACAAAGGTGAGGAAAGAATATCAGATCTTAGGGCTGGAGAGATGGCTCAGTGGTCTAAAGCACCTACTTAGAACAAGCTTAGCAAAGCACAGGGACTGCGGTTCAATCCCCCAGCACCACATGCCAG
>NW_004525262.1:45917-46881 GCF_000260255.1 Octodon degus
CTGCTCTTACTGAGAAGTTTTTTCACGTCAAAAGAAATTACCAATAAAGTGAAAAGGCGGGGCTGGAGAGATGGCTCAGTGGTCTAAAGCACCTACTTGAAACAAGCTTGTCAAAGCACAGGCACTGCGGTTCAATCCCCCAGCACCACATGCCAGCCAGCCCCGCCCCCTGGTGGGCTGAGCTGGCCACACACACACAATAAATAAATGTAATAAATAAATAATTTTTTTAAAAAAGTTATTTAAAAAAGAATATCAGATCTTAGAATTGTAGCTAGCAATCATGAAAAGAACGATATCTTAAAAATAGCAAGGGAAAAATCAATCCAACAGCTGCAAGAGAAAGCAAAGAAGAATAACATAAGATTGATTGGAGTTGGGGCTGGGGAGATGGCTTAGTGGAATAAGCACTTTCCTGGCAAGCGCAAGGGTCTGAGTTCAATCCCCGGTTCCACAAAAAAAAAAAAAAGATTGATTGGAGTAAATGAGAAAGCTGGAGACAGCACAAATGTCATTGAAAAAACTCTTCACAGAAAAAATAGCAGAAAACTTCACAAGCATGGATAAAGACTTTGATATACAAATAAGGGAAGCATATAGAACTCCAAACAGCCAAAACTAAAATGAATTTATGCCAAGGCATATAATAAAGATTTCAAAAATTCAGCGCAAAGACAGAATATTAAAAGTAGTCAGAGAAAAGAAACAGATCACCTATAACAAAAAGCCCATTGGAATCACTGAAAACTTCTCAACACAAACCCTCAAATGAAAGAGAGCTTTGAGTGAGGTATTTCAAGCCCTTAAAGAAAACAAACTCCAACTCAGATTGATGAAATGAATGAAACTATCTTTCAAAATCAATAAAAAGAGACCCAGTCCTAGCCCAGGTCCGGTGAGTGTGCGGAGAGTTTCCTGCTACCCTGCGCCGGCGGGACCAGTCCCAGCCCAGGCACAGCGTGGG
>NW_004525263.1:0-547 GCF_000260255.1 Octodon degus
GAGGAAAATGAAATACCTTGGAATTCATCTAACTAAAGAAGTCAAAGATCTATTCAAGGAAAATTTCAGTACTCTGAAAAAGTGATCATAGAGTATTTCAGCAAATGGAAAGTTATTCCATGCTCCTGGATTGGAAGAACCGACATTGTGAAGATGGCCATACTTAAAAAATTGCCATAGAGACAAAATGCAATCCCTATCAGACTACCACCAACGTACCTCACAGAGGTAGCGAAATCATTCCTAAAATTTATCTGGAAGCAGCAAAGACCTAGAATTGCAAAGGCAATCCTGGGCAGTGAAGACAAGGCAGGAGGCATTACAATTCCTGACCTGAAAATATACTACAAGGCTACTGTGATAAAAATCAGCATGGTACTGGTAACAAATAGACCTGAGGATCAATTGAATAGATTAGAAGTTGCTGAAGCCCCTACAAACACACTCAGGAATATTATTATTTTTTTTTCTTTTCAAAGTTTTATTGATAAACATATAGCAATGAGACAGTTTCAAATCAAATCGAAAGTACAGTTTCAACAAATAA
>NW_004525263.1:1477-5682 GCF_000260255.1 Octodon degus
CTTTCACAGAGAGCAAATTGGTCAAGCATTGGCCGTGACTCATCCACATGGCTGACACTGACAAAGGTTCTACAATCTGAGGTACAGGATCTCAGCATAAATCCTGAGGGCATTTCACTGATCTTCTCAGATCAAAAAGCTACAACTCTTGTTGCACAGGAATATACTTTTGACAAAAGGGTCAAACATGCTCACTGGAAGAAAGATAGCCTCTTTAACAAATGGTGCTGGAAAAACTGACTCTCTACATGCTGAAAACTAAAACTTGACCCAGGTCTATCACCACGCACTAAACTAAAGTCAAAATTTATTAAAGCTCTAAACATTAAGGCAGAGACACTATATCTCCTGGAAGAGAAAGTAGGAGGAACTCTTGAAGACATATGGGGTAGGCAAAGTGTTCATGAACAGTAATCAAATTGCATGGGAGATAGTTGAGCAAATTAAAAATTGGAACCTGCTTTTAGTGAGAAGTTTTTTCACGTCAAAAGAAATTATCAACAAAGTGAAAAGGAAACCCACAAATTTGGAAAAATCATAAGTACTTAGACAAAGGTATGCTCTCTAGGCTTTATAAAGAACTAAGAAATACTAGGGCCCCAAAATTTAAAGACCCAATCCAGAAATGGGCATCCAAGATGAACTCATGCTTCTCAGAGGATGAAATTAAAGAAGTGAATAACTATATAAAAAAATACTCCACATCACTAGCCATCCTTGAAATGCAAATTTAAACAACATTGAGATATTATCTCACCCCAGAGAGAATGGCTATCATAAAGAAATCACCCAACAACAAATGTTGGACAGGCTGTGGGGAAAAGGAACACTTCTCCACTGGAGGTAGGAATATAGACTGGTGCAATAGGTATGGAAATTGTGTGGAAACTCATTAGAAAAGTTGCACTGGGAATCCCATTTAAAACAGCTATTCCTTTACTGGGAATTTTCCCTGAGGTTCTGAAAACATCATATCATAGGGATATATGTGTGCCTATATTTATAGCAGCACAATTTATGATAGCCAAATCTTGGAAACAACCAAGATGCTCATCACCTGAGGAATGGATGAAAAATATGTGTTATTTTTAGAAAAAGGTGTATTATTCAGCTATTGAGAATGATAAACTCGAAACCTTTATATTGAAGTGGATGCCATTTGAACACATATTCATAAGTGAAATAAACCAGACACACATGTGTAAATATCATATAGTTTCCCTAATATAAGAACTCAGAAAAAGAAATACAAATGGAAATGTATAGTACAAGTAAAAGGAAAGCAGGTTCTCGAGGACTAACTAATCAAGAGAAGGAAAGGAGAAGAGCTAGGAAACATGACAATGTCAAACCATACAGGTATATGTGGAAGATGGGCTACACAATGATACTGAGAATCTCCAGAAGATTTTTGAATCTAGCAGTTAATTTGGAAATCACCCTGACTAACTATATATACTGATACCTGTGAAACAAGCAACTGCAGTAAAATTGGTAATCTGTAATAGTAGTTTCATGCTTGGAGTGCCTCTCATTCTGGTCTTTTGAATATGGGCTGCTTGTCATAACATGCCAGTTGCTGCTGTGCTGTCTCTTGGGTAGATGATTGTTCAAAAAGAAGGGGGTGGTGAATGAAGGCAAGAGACAGGAAAAGGAATATTGTGGGACTGTCTTGCTTCAAAGTTGCATATGGTTAGATTTTTTGACTTTTGGGGAAACATAAGAAGTATATAATTCTTTATGCCTATTTTAAAAAATATATCCTGACTTTTAAATGTTTTTTCATCATATTCTGTAGGGACTTAAAGGTCAACATATCAATACTTGCTGAAAAATACTTGTTCCATTTTATACCTGAAATGTTTGATATTCAGACAGACAGTGAGGTTAAGCTTAACAGCCTAGGTTGTATGGTAATAACAATAAGCTTGTCTTCTGGATGGCTAACAGTCTCAGTTTGCAGACCAAAATTGGAGAAAAAGTAGGGTCACAAGGAAAGCCAACATTTTGGACTAGCCTTCCAAGGTCAATTAAGACTGAAGACATATGAGAACTTGTACTGTAACGTCATATAACTCGGTAGTGTCCCAAATTTTCTGATCAGGGAGATTATTGGGCCAAAGAAGAAAATGATTGATGGTGTGGAGTTTGCCTAAGGAGAGTCACATGGAGAATAATATTCTGTCAAGCTTTCAGAGAGCACATTGGCCAAGCAATGGTCGTGACTCATCCACATGGCTGACACTGACTAAGGTTATACAATCTGGGGTACATGATCTCAGGATAAATCCTCAGGGGATTTCACTGACCTTATTAGACCCAAAGCTACAATTCTTGTTGCATAGGTCCTACTTTACCTTGGTCTTGACCATCCAGAAGAAAAGTATAAAAACTAAGTACAAGAAGTAAAGCCATGCTGTTATGTTGAGCTGTAGGAGACTTAGGTCAACAATTTCTGACATTGCCAGTGAAGCAGAAGACCCATTACTATTATGGACTTCTGGACGCTCTTAGAATATTTTGCTGTGTTTACACTCCTATAATATTCAAATAACAAAACTTAACCAAAAAAAGGGGATACAGATGAGTGTCCATTTTGTATCTGTGTATTCAAAATTTTTAGGATAGATATATAGTTACATTCTCTTAATGAATAGTGGGAATTTTTCTCATGGTGTTTGTAAATAGGATACTATGTGTGCATCTTGTACAGCTGTTAACCACTAGGAAGAATGTATTCAATGTATTAATTATTGAAATTGTTCTACCAATATTGTTTGAAACTGTCTCATTGCTATTTGTTTCTCAATAAAATTATGGAAAAAAATCATTAACAGGAGCCTCATCTAAAAATAGAATCAAAAGTAATAAGAAATTTCATAAAAACATCAATAAGATATAGAAAATTGCCCTCCAATTAGAGCAGAGGTAAAAAACTTCACTATAATGTTTAAATTTTAATTTATTTTATATTGATGGGTAAAAAGAAATAGAAACAAAGACAGAAGCAGGGTAACGTACAACAATAGATGTTACAGATTTTCAAAACAATTATGGCACGTTAATGTTCGTCGTTAAGTTACCTACTTTTATTGTCAATTCTGTTGCTCAGATTACCAGATACAGCTATGAGAGACTGAACAAATAAATGAATATTAACATTTGCTTGTTGTTATGGTTTGTGTCCAGTGGTCCCCTGTACGTCTTCGGCAGTCATGGGGTGGCTTCTGGATTTATGATTGATTATTATGGGTGTGAAGCCTGAACCTGCCCTGGGGCAGGTAATTCGCTTTACAATGTATGGAGGGTAGAGAGGCTGGCTGGCTTCCTGAGCTGCTGCTACTCCTTTCTGTTCTTTGCTTTTTGCAGCCACCATGCAAGAGTGCTCTCTGCCATGTTCCTCTTTGCCTTGGAGCCAGCTGAGTACGGACTGAAACCTCCAGTAACTGTGAACTAAATGAACATAATTTTGGGTGGCATTAGGTTCTTATCCCAGTGCATGTGGAGTATCCGAAGTGTGAGGGCAACAAAACCTTCCTCAGAATGAAACTGTCTCCTGCTCACTGCATTGTTAGTGCTGCAATTCGGCATCATCAGAAAGTGTTTCAGCATCTGCCCTTTCCAACCAAGTGAGGTGATTTTTGCATAACAACTCATACTTGGACCCCTTCAATTTGGGTGTCACGTATTTGTCCCAGGAACAAACAAAGAGTAACTGAGACACTTTTAATGAATATCAATTATTTCTTGTCTGTTTTATTTTTTTAATAAATTTATTTTAAAGAGAGTATCATCATAATTGATAAGCCATTAGAAACAGTACAAATGTAGAAGGCCAAGATGAGAGGTATTCAACAATGTTTTTTTGTAGTGCACTCAGCTATTGCTTCCAACTTAATCTGAAAGACTGTCTTTTAGCAGCAGATATCAGGCCCTTATTCTACTGAGCTATCTCCCCAGCCCTATGAATATGTTTTAAATATTTATATCAAACTATGCTACATCCTAGCACTTGGGAGGCTGAAAAGAAGAGGGTATTTGTAGTGAGACCCTGTAGACCCTGTACTAAATACATAAAAAAGATACACACATCAGTTAAGATTATGTTAATTACTTTAATTGTAATTGATTTATTTCACTTTCTTGGCACATCAAGCATGCTCCGGTACCTCACTCAGATTAATGTTTGTCTGATCTGAAGGCCA
>NW_004525263.1:10977-11989 GCF_000260255.1 Octodon degus
AAGGAGAATACAGCACCCCAAGTCGACACAGCTCATTACCGTTCTGCTGCTCTGCAGGCTCACAAGTAACACCTATTTCAGCTCAGAGATTCCACAGAACACAAATCATTGCCCACTTTCTGATGGAATTTGTGTTTATTATGTGTTTCAAGTGGAAATTGTTTCTATCTCTGTGATCCTCTAAATGTGCTGTTTTCTCTAAATTGTAATGCTTTGAAGCTTTTTGTTACACAAATTTAACAATGAGAGATAAACACATGAAGGAAACGCTGGTCCCAGAGGTCAGAACAGGAACTGGGTACCTGGAGTCCAAAAGAGCTGGGCAGGAGACGTCTGTGTGGGAAATCAACTACTTCCCTTCAGTGCAGCTGTAGGAGTGTGTGCAGAGCTCTAGAATAATGCATCTACTCCTAATCTGCACATGTAGCTGGCCTAAGGCAAATTGTGATACAGAAAGCCAGTTCATTGACCCTGTGATTAGTAGAGTTTTAGACACTTTCTTGTGGAGGGGCACACGGGTTAAAGAGTTCAGGATTATTTGGGCTCACAGTCTAAGGTAGGGAACCCCAGGAACGCGGAGGTCCAGAAGTCACAGACATGTGGCCCTGCACTGATCTCCTTTCAGGAGGACAGTTGTCTCACAGCAGGAAACAGCTATTGTGACAACTGTTACAGCTCCTTAACTCCAAAGGGATGACATTCTCATGAGAGCTCTTTGTGAACATGCATGTCACACTTACAAATATAATTTTATCCTTTATCTATAATCTGCAAATCTGTACTATTTTGGTAGGGCTTTCAGGAAAACAGTAATCACTAAGACTGTAAAATCAAATTATCTTAATCCAGAAGCATGCTGCTTGGGAAAATAACTTCAATGAAACCATATTGCCAGCCCCACAGTTCATTTGCATTCTTCCATCTGGATCTAGAATTGATAATTTTCACTCGGAGTCAGCAGTATCCTGACCAAGTGATGACTCCTGTTGCCAAATGCTTCTCTAAACTGTAC
>NW_004525263.1:16809-18523 GCF_000260255.1 Octodon degus
TTCTTTGTGTCCTATAATAATTTCAGACACACAGGCTTGGTTCCCAACCAACAACTGCTGTATGTGCTATTTTTCTTGACTAGCTCACTCTTTTCTTCTAGGGATTTCTACAGAATGCTATTTCCTCTGAAAGACATTAAGTGCTCCTTGGTCCAGATATAGGCATTTTCTGTCACATGTTCACAGTGAGCTCAATAGATTCATAACCTGGTACATGATTTTGTCCTCCCCCACATTCTAGCCATATCTCATAGCTTTGAGAGCGATAAATTCAAAATGCACGCACTGCTACATGCTCCATTGTAGAACAAGATTTGCATGTAGTATGCCTAAGGCACACGTATTGTTTCAATTACTTCATGATGACATATTTAATCTAGACTATTATGTACTTCAGAGCATCATCTTTGCCAATTTTGCTCCAGTAGTCCAGGTCCATTAGAGTTAGGTTTTCTTGCATAGCCTTTACTGTTGAGATCATAATTACCACCAGCTCTGAACACTCCTCGGTACATCAAGTGATGTGACCCTCTGAAGGAAGTGGGAAAGGGCAAAGGCGAGAAGAGAATTTCCTGATGCTGACTTTGGCCTTGGTGAAGGGTAATGTTGAACATTTCCCTGGTCTCCAAACTATATTTACCCTTAGTTATTCAAAAACTCCTAAATTTCTTTAATAAAATTATTATTTTATGTTTCTTGAAGTTTATCAGAGATCTATAAGAAAATACTTTGGGAACATTATGACTTTCAAGACCTCTAACTCCTTCCAAAAAATGAAATTTCAAGGATTAGCTATTTGAAAATCTGTAAATGTTTACATATTCTATATTCTCATAAAGCTTTGCTGAGGTTGGCCCATTTAGAAAGACATGCCCACTTACTGTCTGTGAAGATCAAATCTTCTATGTACAAATTTTCTTGAAAATATTATCCACAATTTTGGTGCTGGCCCAGAGCCACTTTTCAACATGGCGATGTCACTCACTGCATTTCACTATGCGCCAAGACATAACTGCTGTTCCTGGTATTTACCCAATACTAAGGTCAAGAAGCACTTTTCTTTGTAAATCTGTGATGCTTTTGCTCTGCACTGCTCTGGAAAACTTTTACTACTATTAAAGGAAGAATAACATGTAGACCCTGACCTTGGGGTGGGCTGAGACAGTGACTGAGACTGGGTGTGGTGGCATATGTCTATAATTCCAGTGCTTGGGAGGCTGAAAAACAGGAGGATCAGTATGAGACGATGTATGCAATGAGACACTGTAGACCCTGTACTAAATGCATTTAAAAAGAAAAAAGTAAAAGTGAGGCTGGCCCTGCTGTGGGGCCACTTTGAAAACAGAGTGAAATGTTGACTTTTCCCTCAAAACTATTTACATTCAATGTATTATATTCTTTAAAACCAGTGATTGAACGCAGGACCTTGCTCTTGCCAGGCAGGTGCTTATGTAGCTGGGCTACATCCCCAGCCTTCCATTCAATGAAAGTGCATCAGTTACTCTCTTCTATTGAATATGTAAGAAGAGGATATCTTAGTGTAGATATCAATAGAATTTTAATGATATTCTCTAACCCAAAATTGCACCATATGACAAATTTATATTCCCTCAATTTCATAAATTTTAGTGACTTTTTGAAGAATAGGTAAGGCAGTCAAAAATATTATTTGCTGCTATATGCTTAATTATTCCTCAGTCTAGTCTAACTTCTT
>NW_004525263.1:19003-23105 GCF_000260255.1 Octodon degus
TACAAAGGCTTTGTTTTTCTTTATAGGTGAGTAATACTCCATTCTATAAAAAACTGCATCTTTTTCATCTATTCTTCAGGAGACAGGCATGTTGGTTGCTTCCAAGATTTGGCCATCTCAAATTGTGCTGCAATAAACATAGGTGCACATATATCACTATTGTATGATGTTTTCAGTTCTTTTGGGAAAATTCCAATAAGGAGAATAAATAGCTGGCTAAAATGGGATTTCCAGTCATAGTTTTTTAAGGAGACTCTATTCTGATTTCCATAAGGCTTGTTGTACCAGTCTACATTCCCAAAAGAAGTGGAAAAGTTTCCTTTCTTTTTTTTTTTTCCTGCAGCCTCTCCAACATTTGTTGCTAATCGTTTTCTTTATTAAAGTCATTCTTTCTTGGGCAAAATGGCATATCAATATTTCAATCTGCATTTCTTGAACGGCTAGTGATGTGAATCATTTTTTCATTTATTTACTTGCCTGTTGTATTTCTTCCTCTGAGAACTCTATATTCATCTCAGATGCCCATTTTTTTGGAGCTGTAATTTCTTAAGTTATTTACATATTCTAGATAGAAGACTTTTGTCTGAGTGATAATTAGTTAATATTTTTTTTTAAAATTTGGGGGTAGTCTTTTCACTGTTGATGATTTTTTTTGAAGTACAGAAACTTCTCAATAGGAAGATGCCCTAGTTGTTTATTATTTTAATTATTTCCTGCACAGTACAATTTGTGATCATGAAATTTTTGCCTATCCCTGTATCTTCAAGATTTCCACCTACTTTCTCTTCCAGTAGATTTAGAGCTTCTGTTTTAATGTTTATATCTTTGATCCATTTTGACTTTAGTTTAGTGCATAGTGATAGACTTGTGTCCAGTTTTAGTTTTTGGAATGGAGAGAGCCAGTTTTTTCCAGCATCATTTGTTAAAGAGGCTATCTTTCTTCCAGTAAGCATGATTGGCCCCTTTGTCTAAGATAAGGTGGCTGAGTGTGTTCGTAGAGGCTTCTGCACCTTCTAATCTATTCCATTGATCCTCAGGTCTATTTTGTTGCCAGTACCATGCTGATTTTATCACATGGTTGGTTCTTCATATCCAGGAGCAAGGAATATCTTTCTATTTTCTGAAATCCTGTTCTATCTCTTCTCTCAGAGTATTGCAATTTGTATTGTACAGAACTTTTACTTCTTCTGTTAGACTAATTCCTATGAATTTTATTCTTCATGATGCTATTGTAAAGTGTATTGATTCTCTAATTTCTCTCTCAGTGTGTTTGTTATGTTTGTAGAGGAATGCTATTCTCTTTTGAGTATTCTCTTTGTAACCTGCTATGGTACTGAATTTGTTTATTAATTTGAGGAGCTTCTTGGGGGAGGTTCTTGGGTCTTCCAAGTAGTGTATCATATCATCTGCAAATAATGATAGTTGAACCTCTTATTTACCTATTCTTATTCTTTTTATTTCTCTGTTTTACTAATGGCTCTAGATAATGTTTCCAGAACCATATTTAATAGGAGTGGTGATAGAGGACATCCTTGTATTGTACCTGATCCAAGACTAAAATACTTCAGTTTTTCTCCGTTTAGAATTGTATTTGCAGTTGGATTTTCAAAGAAGGTTTTTATCAGATTGAGGTAGAAACTATCTATCGCAATTTTCTGTAGGCCTTTGACCATGCGTGAATGTTGGACTTTGTTAATAGCCTTTTCTGCATCAATTGAGATTATTACATGATTTTTGGATTTGGCTCTATTGATATAGCACATTACATTTATAGATTTGCATAGCTCAAACTATCTTTGTATCCCTGGGATGAATCCTACCTGGTCTTCGTGTATAATCTTTTTGATGATTTGCTGTATTCTCTTTGCTAGGATTTTATTGAGGATTTTTGTATCTATATTCATGAGAGTGATTGGTCTGTAGTTATTTTTTTTTACTTGCATCTTTCTCTGGTTTTTGTTATAATACTTGTCTCCAGGATCATTTTGGAAGTATTGTTTCCTTTTCAATTTCATTGAAAAGTATGAAGAGATTGGTAGTAAATCTTCCGTAATTTCTTCTAGAATTCAGCTCTGAATCAATCAGGACCTAGGCTTTTCTTTCTCAATAAGTTTTTTATTACACTTTGAATTTCATTGGTTGATATTGGGTTATTGAGAATCTTTATTTTTACTTTTTTGTATTTTAGGGAAGCGTCTACAGGAATGTTCACGGTCTCACTACTAGATCAGACTCCTAGTGATCCACCTGTTTACAGCTTCCCAAGAGCTGGGATTACAGCTGCGCACCACCACATCCAGTCTCAATCACCATCTATGTGCCCCAGGGACAGGGGCAGCACGTGAGGCCTGGGGATTCAAACCCTGGCCTGCTTGTAGGTGCTTTAATCCATGGAGCTATTTGGCCAGCCTTTTCAGAGTTCTTATATCTTGCTTCAGTTTTGGGAATTTGTACCTTTCTAATAATCTGTCCATTTCTTCTGTTTCTTTGACCCTGTGAGTGTAAATATTTTCAAAATTAGTATTCATGATCTGAACTTCCACAGGGTCCGTGGTAATGTCACACTTTTCTTTCCTTATTTTTTGAATCTGAGTTTATTCTTTCCTCTGTTTGATGAGATTAGCTAGAGGCATGTCAGTTTTATTTAGTCTTTCGAAGAACCAGTTTTTAAAGATTCATTAATTGTTTGTATTGCTTTCTTTGTCTCTGCTACTTTCTGTTCTAGTCTTTAAAATTTCCTCCCTTCTTTGGCCATTGGGTTTGGTTTGCTCTACTTTATCTAGATGCTTGAGGTACAGCATTAGGGTATTTATTTTTTCCCATTGTGCTTTCCTAAAGTGTGAGTTCATAGCTATGAAGTTTCCTCTAAGAACTGCTTTATTCGCATTCCACTAATCCTGATAAATAGTGCTTGAATTTTCATTGAATTGTAGTTATTGTTCAGTTTCTTATTTAATTTCAACTGTAACCCATTGGTTGCTGAGGGGGGTATTATTTAATATCCATGTACTTATGGGGTTTTTGTGGTTTCTTTTGTCATTAATTTGCAGTTTTATTGCACTGTGGTCAGATAATATGCATGGGATAATCACCTGTAGATTATTATGTGTTTTGTTTTAGAAAATGTCCCATATGCAGCTGAAAGGAATTTGTATTCAGATGTGGTTGGGTGGAACATTCTGTATATGTCCATTAAGTTCATTTCTTCAAAGTTCTGATTTAGTTCTGCTATTTTTTTTCCTAATTTTTTGTCTACTTGACATATCTTTTTGGTTTAAGGGTGTGTTAAATTCTCCTGTTATACTGTGGTGTTGGATATTAGATTTTTCAAGTCCATTAGCGATTTGGATTATATACTTGTGTTTGGTGCATACATATGTATGTATTTTTCCCCTAACAAATATGTAGTGGTCTTCTTTGTTTTGTTTGATCATTCTTGGTTTGAAATTCAGGTTGTCTGTGAGCAGGATGGCTACCCCGGCCTTTTTCTGATGTTCTAGGACATGTAGTATTGTTTTCTATCCTTTGACTTTCAACCTATGAATTTCTTTATGAGTTAAGTGTATTTCTTGTATACAACATATTGTTGAATTATACTTCCTAATCCACTCTGCTAGTCTATTTCTTTTAATTAGTGAATTGAGTCCATTTACATTGATGGTTGTAATTGAGATGTATAGCCTTATGATTGACATGCTATTTACCTGCAGTTTTATAAATCTTTTTCTCCTCTGTTGAATTGTTTGCCTTATTTGGTTGGTATTTTCTGTTCTCATTCATAGAATTGTAGTCATTTTGATCCCTCTTTAGACTATCTTTTAATAGTTTGTGTAGGATTGACTGTATAATCAAGATATTCTTTAGTTATTCTTTGTTATGGAAGTATTTCACTTCTCTATTAAACTTGAGAGCTTTGTTGGGTTTTTAAGTCTGGTTTGGAAATTTTTTTCCTGCAAGACTTAAAGTACTTTATTGCATGCTCTTCTTGACTTGGTGTTTTGTGAAGAGAAATTGGGTAATATTCTGAAGTGTTTTCCTTTAAATGTGATCTGTTTCTTTTCTCTAGGAGCTTTGGTGTACTGTTCTTGTGCTGAATTTCTGA
>NW_004525263.1:24891-25589 GCF_000260255.1 Octodon degus
GCACACACTTCCTGGGCCTTGGCTGGAAGTAGGAACCAGTGAGCGGGCAAGTGGTCCCACACCCATTCCAGGCCTGGGATCTGGTGGAAGTAGGGCCTGGTGAGTGGGTGGATGCTCCCCCATACATGCTGGGCCTGGGCACGAGTGTGAAGTAGGATCCAACATGCTGGTGGATGGTTCCAGTAGTCTAACTTCTTGGTTTTTATAGAACATTCAAATGATAAATCTGCTTTACTTTTCTGAGCAGAATATGTAATTAAAGTTGCTATATGTCTAAGACACAAAAGCAGGAGTTTCACATTCCTAGTTTGGAATACGTTTCTTGGGTTTGGATGGCTGTGCCTTAGTAATAGCATAGTCCATCTGATACAGAGCTCTGCAGCACATCTCACTGATGGGAGGCCTGGATATGTCCAGTGATGTGCACTTCATATAGAATTCACTTTATTATTCACCCCGACCTTCTGCATCTTCTCACGTGTAGTTTATGTTTGGGTGGCTTAGTGTGAAATACTGAGAGCTGAAAACGCAGCCCAGGGACTTATACTACAAGTAAATAATCACCCAGACAGATGGAATCATTTCTCCCACTAAAGATAAACTTAACAACATGGAGCATTTTGTCATACTTTGCAAAGCCAGTGGGGAAAGTGGCTCCCTAACACACAGGAGTGCCTCACTGGTTTAAAAGCAAGCAC
>NW_004525263.1:27749-29440 GCF_000260255.1 Octodon degus
TCTCCTAGAAATTTGGAACTATGATCCCAAGTCATTTTATGATGGAACCAAGGAGATGGGGATTTGTGTTTGTGAAGAAACACAGGAGGAAGGATGCAGAAGCTGTGCTGTCTTGTTTTCTCAACCACTTTTAATTTCTGTTATTCATTAGATCTTTCCATGTATTATTATCAATACACCTTAGTCTCAATATGGGCATGCAGTGCAGGTCTTTAATGACAGTTGTTGAGAAGAATGAAGCAGGAGGATCTTCAGTTCTAGGCCAGCCTCAACGATATAACAAATTAAGAAACAAAATGTCCTTGTTTTTCAGTTAATGTCCATATGTTGTTGAAGCAAGTGTTCTTATTTTCTGTTAAGAAAACCAGAATAGCTTTATCAAAGTGAATGCAGGTGAAGGTGTACTCAGTGCCCACTACACTAACAATCAGCTCCAGACCTGGATGGCTTTCATCAACACCATTCAGAAGAATTGGATTTTTATTGTTTCTTCTTTCCAAGAGGCTCAAAGATCAGCTGAGACCCTAAGAAACTTTATTCTGGTTTTCTCAATGGTTGTTCCTATTTGTAATCTGCTAAGTTGTTTATAGGATCAGACACCAGGAGGCATCACATTCTTTGACTGTATTTATTTGTAATTTTTAAATATGTACGTGACCTTAGAAACACAGGAGCTTTATCTGGTTAGTGTAAGTACCAGTAATTTTCATTCATAAAATTAAAAACTAAGTTTAAGTGTAACTTTCTTTAATTAATCGGAGCTTAGATCCCTAGATCCTGTTAGCATTTGAGGCGAGGTAGTCACATAATGTTTAAATGCAGCCTCTCGGCAAGCTCATGTGTAACACTCCTGGTCCAAGTTCTCTGGTTTGAGGGTTTCCCCTCTGAGATGTCTCCTCCTGCCAGCTTTGTGGAGCGTACTGCAGCCATTTATCCTTACCCTGGTCCTCGTCTCTCTGATTCGTCCTGAACTGTGGTGTCATTTGTCCCTGTTTAGACTTCTTCCTGTCAGTTTGCCAGCTGTTTGTACCATGCTCAACTCTGAGACGTGGCACGAATTTGAGAAACCTCCCTCACTCCTCATTAGGCTTCTTTGTGGCCTCAATCCGCATTCACTCACCTAGGACTCTTATGTTGATCCTAAATTTTTAGATACTTTTATGCACTTTACTTCCTGAAACAGAGCACTTTGAGAATGAGGTTGGTTAACAATGACGTTAAGTAATATTATTTAGGATCCTCTCTGGAAGCCAAATTCTCTCTAATGAAGTGTTTGTTGATAAGACGTTCATTCCTCACACAAATTAACGTTAGCAGGCCAGGGAGATAACTTAGCAACTTAAGAGCCTGGCTGGCAAGCTCAGGGCCTGAGTTCCATCACAGATACAAAAAAAATCTGTAACTGTTATTTATGCCAACAGCCACTTAAAGCCCTTAAAAGTCAGAGAAAATCCATTCCTTAGAATATGTAAGTTGTATTATGAAATTTTCTCCAAAATCCTCCTCTAGCTATTATAACTATTACAGATAAAACATTCTAGGGTCATCTGACATTTTCTTTAAATCCATAGTCTCCACATATATTTAATTTATAATCTTATAATACATTGACTTCTAATTCTATATACAGGGTTTCTCTCAACCTTATTTTTAAAGTACCTGGTTTGAGCATTTAAATATATCCACAACCA
>NW_004525263.1:30435-31626 GCF_000260255.1 Octodon degus
TGGGCACATTGCCAGGGTATCAGGGAAAATGAATAACATCACACTTCAGGTTTTAGCACCATAAGCACGCACTTCCCCAAAGACTTGTCACCACTTCATTGTAAGCTGTTCGTGTTGAAAGAAAACCCTGTTAACAGCTTGTAATCAACCAAGAGGCTCTGGGAGCAGCAGCTCCTAGAGAGGTTAGGAATTCAAAGAGCTCACACTTTGGACAGGAATGTTTGGGTCTCCTACTTTGAAAAATCAATGAGAAAATTATCAATGTGCTTGTTTCTTTTATGTATTTGTTACAAGGTCTTACTATGAAACACGGACTCGTGGTGATCCTCCTGCTCTCAGCCTCCCCAGAGATGGGGTTACAGGTGTGCAACACCACGTTTGGACTCCGTCGCTGGCTCAGTGAACCAGAGGAGGGGCCCACGTGGCATGTGGTGCTGGGGATCAAAGCCCGGGCCCTGTACTTGCCTAAGCAGGCGCTTAGTCCACTGAGCTATCTCGGCAGCCCTATCAATGTATTTCTGATACATTTTGGGAAGTTTTTTTTCTATTTCAATAGATCTTTTGTTTATGAGCATATAAATATTTATATGGAATTAATTCATCCAACTCCATGATTTGGGAGATAAGAATATATTGGTGAATCCATCATTAAAACCTACTCTTCAAATCATCACTTCCAGAAGTTAACAGCTGCATTCTTATTTACAATTATATAATCCTTTCAATATGAATACTTCCAATAAGATCTATCAGTTTAGCAAAATTTTAAGCATAAAATAGGAAATGAGTGCAAAATACATTGTGAATGCTTAAGGTTTTTTTTTTTAAGTCATAGGCTTGTTTTCTTTGATGTTTTATTTTATTTTATTTTCATAATTAATATTTTTTGGTACAACTTAGGCATAATAATCACATTCATTGCATGAAATTTGTACCTGCATGTGATATATCTTAGCTCCTCTTGGCACTAAAAGACACATTGCCATTGAACCCAATAAAAAAAAAATCCCCTTTCGGGGCTGAGGAGATGCCTCAGTAGAATAAGTGCTTGCCTGGCAAGCTCAAGGGCCTGAGGTCAATCTCCAGTTCCACCAAAAAAAAAAAAAATCCCTCTACTTCAAGCATATTTTGTTTGATAATTTTTGCCACTTTTTAAGCAGTTATAGTAGATCTTATTCCTTAGTGTCTTTA
>NW_004525263.1:31951-34081 GCF_000260255.1 Octodon degus
ACACCAAAAGTAAATAATTCCCCTTGATGCAGGACACCGTGTTATCTAGAACACAGTATAAGCTCTCATGAATGAAGACTTCTAGAAGAGTTGCAGGAAAGAGGATTCAGTAGATCCATTGATCTGCTCAGTAGCTATACGTGGCACCCAGGGGTAGGTCCTGGATGGAGGCATGACCCAGAAGGTGTATTCTCTCTGGGTGGTCCCTTTTCTTTCTGTTTCCTGGCTGCAAAAGGTAAGGACCTGCTCTCCTGCCACGTTGTTTTGTCATCTAGTTCTAGCCCGAGGGCCATCTGACATTGCCCCAAACCCTGAGCCAAAATACAAGTCTACCCTCTAGTTTGTGTATACAGCTCTTTTGTCCAAGCAACACAAAAGTAACAAGTAACTAACATTTCGGTCCTGAGAATAGGGTTGCTCATATCCAACCATGCATGTCAGCAGCCACGGGAACTAGTTTCATTTTTGAAGGAGTTTGGAAAAGATTGGAGTTGCCATTGAGAAAATTTCGAGAATCCTCAAAACCAAGTTCGACAAAAATTTGTAGTTATATATTAGGTGATGGAAGACTGACAGAAACACCAACATTTAAGGTTAGGCTCAAGAGGTTTTAGTTAAAAACAAAGTCTCCAATGGCAGTTAGACTAGAAGGACATGCCTTACACTCTACCAGAAATTTTTTCTTCAGTCTGTCTATATCCAAAGGCTTTGTGAAAAATTATGATTAAGCTTTATGGTGTTTCTTGCACACCCAAAGCGTCAGTGTTTACTTGAGCTGACAGAGGAGGCAAAAGACTGCTAACCCAAGAAGTCCAAACATCCTGAAGACACACCCTTGGGCCCACTCTTAGAAATGAGCCCTAAGGGGAAAGCAAGAGAGCTCCCAAGGGGTCAGGTGAAAGGTAACTATTCCACCAAACTGTCACCATGCCTGGCTTGCCTGCTTAGTTACCCAAAACAGACATATGCCTTCATCAGAACTCTGTGCCCTTTTTCTTGCCTCTATAAATCTTGGAGTCTGAGTCTGCTTGGGAATTCACTTGATTTCATTGAAATCCCTTGACCCCTCCCCCAAAAGTATTTATATCTTGCATCTTCATTTCACTTTCTAACCATGTTTTCAGGTCACAACCCAGCAAGGTTGTGTACTAATTCACAGGGTAAAGAAAATTTCAATGCACTATAAAATTTAGGCAGTAGAATGGGCAGTGCTGCCTGACTTAATTAATATCTACTATAAAAATCACAATCTTACCCCAGAAAGAATGGATATCATAAAGAAATCAGTCAACAATGAATGTTGGAGAGGCTGTGGAGAAAAAGGAATCCTTCTTCATTGCTGGGGGAAATGTAGACTCTTGCAATCATTATGGAAATCAGTGTGGAGACTCCTTAAAAAAGTAGGACTGGAAATCCCATTCAAACCAGCTATTCCCTACTGGGAATTTTCCCGGAGGAACTAAAAACTTCATATACATGTACCTATGTTTATAGCAGCACAATTTATGATAGCCAGATCTTGAAAACAGCCAAGATGCCCGTCACTGGAAGAATGGATGAAAAAGATGTGCTATTTTTATACAATAGAGTATTACTCAGCTGTAAGAATGATAAACTTGAAGCCTTTATATTTAAGTGGATGCCACTTAAAGATATACTCATAAGTGAAATAATCCAGAGCCACATACATAAATATCATATAGTTTCCCTACTATAATAACTCAAAAGAAGAAATAAAAATAGAAAAGTATAACACAACTAAAAGGAAAGTGAGACCTGGAGGATTAGACAATGAAGAAAGGGCAAGGAGAAAAGCTAGGAAACATGACAGGAGCAAAGCCACATATTTATATACACAACATGGGTAAGGCAATGATCCTGAGAATCTTCAGCATGTTTTTTTTAAACTAGCAGTCAATTGGTAGCATTCTCACACTGGCTAACTATATATATGGATACGTTGGAACTAAGCAACTTCACTGAAGATAGCAATGTGTAATGGTAGGGTCATGCTTGGAATGCCTGTCATTCTGGTCTTGTAAATACGTACTGTTTCTCATGACATACCAATTACTGCCATACTGTCTCTCAAATAAATGTTTGTTTTTTAAAAAGGGTAATAAATGAAAA
>NW_004525264.1:0-872 GCF_000260255.1 Octodon degus
CTTGGACAGTGCAGTGGCCTTAGCCTGGGGAAAATGCTGGTGAGTGTGGAAGGGATTAAACAGAGAAAATGGAGTGAAGAAAGCAGGTGGACACTTGGCTGTAGGGTGAGAATGGTGAATAAGTGAAAGGGGAGGTTAGAGGGTGGGAAGGTAAAAAGGAAAACAGAGAGCAGAGAGCCAGACAATAAGCCAAAAGGCCTGATTCTAAGAGCATGCTTAGATGAGCATCTCCCCCCTCATCACAGGACTGGAGACTGTGGGTGGCCTAAGATCATGGTCATGAACACACATGTGACCTTCAGTTTGACTCTGAGACATAGGAGGACTCTGTTTGCTTCAAGCCCTGCTGGGCCTGTCATTTTTGCTCTTTTCATTTAGTGGCTTTCTACTTGGATGAGGCAGCCTGTGCCCCATTGCATTAGGACTATTCAGGATGCAGAGCCTTGGCTGAATTCTGTGCAATGCTCAAGTCAGACACACCCCAGGGAGAAAGCCCACAGGGCACAGGCTGAGACCTAATGCAACCAGGACAGAGAGGGGCAATACCTTGGTGAGCCTCTAGATGGCGCACTTATTTAGCTTTTCTTTGGACATTCTCCCAGACTTAATACCTCTAGCATCCTAGGAGGTGCAGGTTTCTGTGCACCATCCTAGTATGGCCACAAGGAGGAATCCAAATCTTTCTACTTGAGATTCAGTTTGATTTGATTTGATTTGATTTGATTTGATTTGATTTGATTTGATTTGATTTGATTTGATTTGATTTGATTTGATGTTGAGGCAAAGCCTGGCTTTGTTGTTCTGACTGGTCTTGTACTCACTGTGTCACCCAGGCTGGCTTCGAGCTCATGTCAGTGTTCCTGCCTCAGCTT
>NW_004525264.1:2077-3543 GCF_000260255.1 Octodon degus
TTTTTTTTCTTATTACCTCATTTGCTCTAAAAGAAATATTTAAAGCAAAACAATGACCATACACTGTGTTATGGTTAAATGTGTTAAGTTAAATTTGTATCCACAAGGAAAATGTGTGATGGGATTACACAAAGAATATGAGGGAAGAAATTGAAATATACTGTTGCTTAGTCCTCAGCTATGAGTGATACAATATTGAAAGGCCTCCTACAGTACAACAAAAGAATGTTGAGAGATCCCATACACTGCTGAACTTTAAGAAGTATAACCCACATGCTAAGCAAGTGATACCAATGGAACCCCAGAAGGGAAAAGAACCAGACAAATAGCAAGAAAGAAAACTTTTTTTTTTTTAATTTTAGGGAAGGATCTACGAGGTGTTCAGGGTCTCACTACTAGATTGGACTCGTAGTGATCCTCCTGTTTACAGCCTCCCAAGAGCTAGGATTACAGGTACTCACCACCTTGCCCAGTCTCAATCCCTATCTCAGCATGCCCCCCAGGGTGCGGGTCCTGCACAGCAGACCTGGGGATTGAACCCCCGGCCCTGTGCCTGCTTGCAGGTGCTTTAATCCACTGAGCTATTTAGCAAGCCCTGAGAAAACTTTAATCATATCAAAAAAGTTACATTGCCTCAAATTTCTATTTATATGTCACACTAAATGGTCAAAGCAGTCATTTAAAATCAAAGATTGTCACTTAGGATTAAAAAATCAAAATCCAACTATTTGAAGTTTACAGAAAACTTTCTTTAAATATAGAGATATAAGCTGGGTATGGTCGGGCACTCCTGCAATCCCAGCACCTGGGAGGCTGAGGCAAGCAGATCACTGTGAGGTTGAGGCCTTCTGGGCTACAGAATGAGTTCAAGACCAGCCTGAGATGCATAGTGAAGCCCTGTCTAAAAAAAAAAAAAAGAAAAAGAAAAAAGAAAAGAAAGAAAGAAAGAAAGAAAGAATGAATGAATGAATGAATGAATGAAAAATGAATAGGTTAAAAGTAAAAGATGGAGAAACACCAAGCAAACCCTAATAAAATGAAAGCAAGAGTGGCTATTTTAAAACGTATCAGTTCAGTTACTTACATTCAAGATGACTAAAACTTATAAATTTGTCAGTAATTTTTGTAAGGTATTGTAATGCTAAATATAAATCTACTTTATTCTGTACAAGCCTTGACTGGTTGAAATGACACACCCAATTGGTACATGGGGTAGTCAGTAGGTAAACAAATGTGTAGCCCAGATAGACACTTGACATAAAATGTGAAATAGTTAATGTCAAAGTAGAGCTCAGGATAAAGAATCAGGGATAAAAAGAACACTTAACAAGGACAAAAGAATCAATTCTTCAAATAAACATAAACGTGACTACATAATAATAGCACTTTAAAATGAACAAAACAAAAAATGTTAGAAAGGAAAAGGAATAATTCAGGAATAACACTGGAGATTTCAACTCCATTAC
>NW_004525264.1:4403-5666 GCF_000260255.1 Octodon degus
TCAAAGGGCTTGAAGGCTCAGCGAGGTGTTCCTAGAAGAAGATGAGATGACATGGAGGAGGGCAAGGCCATGAATGTGCCTTTTTGCTACCCTCAGGAACTTCCATACTTGAGTCTACAAAATAAGCTCGCAATATGAAGGCCCCTATAACAGGAGAAAAGACTAATGTACTATATGCATACACATGAGAGTCTAGTAAAATTTAAGACTAGAACAAGGACAACTCAGTTGAAGTTTTTGCAGTATCTGCAGCTACACAAAGCAAAAGCAGCTTAGGCTCCTGAAGGGAGTGGTGACAGTACAGTTGGTGAAAGAGGAATGCCCAGGCAACAAGTGTAGATGGGTTACACACATAAAGTCTGCTAGGAACGCTACCTGGCAGCAGGTGATATGCTGAGCCAGTCTCAGCAGGTTGGGTGTGGATCATTCATGTATTTCCTGGAGATACACCAGTCTCACTTGTTGAAGAGATACCGAGGGAAGGGATTCATGTCCACTGAGTCATGTCTAGAGGGAAATCCTCAAATGCCTTCAAGTAATCATCCAACCAAACCTTCATACTGCCAGGTAGTGGTTTCAGAGGTTGAGTAGAAGAGAAGTGGCAGAAGTGGAATATGTATGAAATTATAAGTGGAAGACAGTCTGTCATCAGGCACAACCACAGAAATGCCCCCTGAGGATTTTGGTGTGCACAGAAAGATTTATGCACAAAAATGACAAAGGTGATGAGGGAGATGAATAGAGCAATGTGCTGTATGGTGGAGTCAGCAGGAAAAGGTCCCACACAGTCTAAGAGAAAAGTAGCCTGAAAATGAAGAGGACCATCAGTTCCAGGAGTCCAGGTGGCAGAAATCAGTGAGCAGGAGCGAATGCATGGTGAGGAACCTACATCCTTCACAGCTGTGTAACAGAGATGTGTCAGTGACGGGGATGCAGAATGATATCTGAAAAGGGAAACAGGGTCCAGGAAAGGATTATGCTCACCTGAACTTTGTCAGTTTTCTGTGAAGATTAAATGCAAAAGTCAGGGCCGCCGGGGTCGGAGGTCAGGGTGAGCGTCTGGCTGGCAGAAGTAAGAAGATGGCGGTGGAGTCGCGAGTTACTCAGGAGGAAATTAAGAAAGAGCCAGAGAAGCCAATTGACCGCGAGAAGACATGTCCGCTGCTGCTCCGGGTGTTCACCACCAACAACGGTCGGCACCACCGTATGGACGAGTTCTCCCGCGGCAACGTCCCGTCCAGCGAGCTGCAGATCTACACCTGG
>NW_004525264.1:5928-7856 GCF_000260255.1 Octodon degus
AAATGCAAAAGTCAGGGGACTGTAGGAGGTAAGACACAGAGAATGAGTCCCCGAACTAGGCAGGAAAGCATACATGGAAAGGTGAGGCTCAGCAGACATCACATCAGCACCTCTTCTGAGATGCGGAGGAGTGGAGGATCACCTTCAGAGCCAAGAGGAAGGACACATGGAAAAGCTCCTAGTAGACAACACTGATTATCACAAGGTAGTAAGAAAGATGCATGCTACAGACAGACAAGGAGACAAAAAAAATGTAAGAACCAACATAGGGACTGTCCAGTCACATCAGTCAAAGAATACAAGTCCCATGGAGGTCTTGCCACAGTTAAGTAAAAGAACTTGAGAGGGTTAAAGCTTTTCCCTCTGTGTATCAGGTACCAAGTGACAGTGAGGGGCAATAATGATACAAAACACAAAGGAAGATCAAAAGGACAAGAGAATCTGTAACGTGGGAAATGGGAACAGAAACATGGTCTGAGAATAAGGTTCAGGGGCCAAAGAGGAAGAAAGCCAGGGCTGAGCAACTGTAGGAGGTCTGTCAGCAGAAAGTTCACCTGCACAGTCCCAGCTTATGTCCATTGTCCTGACTTAATTAGGAGAAGCAACCTTCTCAATGAAAGAGTGATGTAAGCCAGAGGTGTCAGTGCATGAGTGGAAGAGACACATTCAGACTGAGATAGGACCACTGATGAGGATGATTTAAGCAAAGTAGACACAAACTAAGCTCCGGAAGGAACTGGTTTCCATCTCCAGAGGACCTTATTGCCAGGAGGAAGCACAAGGCAGCCAACAAGTGCAGCAAGAGCTCTGGCACAGGGCGGGGTAGAACCACCTAGGATGCCCAAACACTCTTTCTGCTGCTCCATTTTGTAGAATCTCAGTACTGCAGGCAAGCCCAGCTCCTCCTTCATGCTGTATCCCTCCTCAGCCTGCAGCAGGCAAAGACTCATGGTGGGCTAGCTTTAAAGACAGCAGTTAAAAGAAGGCTATGCATTACCTCTTAGCATATAATAAAAGGTGAACATGGAGTTCATTGACAATAAACTGACAACCAACATCACACTGAGCAAGGAGCATGATTTCATTGAGTATTACTATGTTCCTAGATGGGTTCTTAGTATTTCTGCAGATGAGCTGGATGGCACTTCCACAACAACTCCCATAGGAAATGGTACACGGATGTTCTACAAAGACTAGTGGGGTTGGATCACACACAGGCCAGGGTTGGAGGGAGCTATACTGAACAGCATGACCTAAAGGTAGCCTGGTGCTGAGGGAGAAAACCAATGAAACGATCTCTCACCTTTTGTTGTGGCCTCCAGTAGGTAGCAGCCTATGTCTGTGGTTTCAATTGCATAGCATACTATGACCTTTTTGCAGGGGAGCCTAAAAATGGCACAGGAAAGTCTTTCAGGATCTCGCACTTCCCCCAACTGCTGCTGTTCCTTCTTCTGTGACCTCATGGGCACCAATGCAAGGATGCTGTAGAGAGTAAGAACGGTATAAAAGTGAAAACAAAGCCCTGTTTGGGGTTCTCAGGGTGACAGAACTCCTTGCAGCCCCATCAGCAATAGAAGCCGCTTCTTGTTCCTGCTCTGTGTCTGATTGCTGTGTCCTGGATCCTGTTCATCTCTTACTTCAGGGACAAAGACAGTATCAGACCCCACATTTGTGAGTCATTGCATGAATTCTGTGAGATAATGAGCAGAGGTAAGTGTATCACCCTTTGGCACAGGAGGAAACTATGTAAAAGGATAGACCTGATCTGACCAGTGTGATGGCTGCTTCATCTCAGTGCCTCACTCCTTTCAAAGTTCTGATTCAATTCTCCTGCCATGCAGAAAGACAGCAACTCAAGTCAGACCCCATTAATTCCTCTTAACTGTAAGGAATCTTTAACATAGCTTTCTAACCTGCCTAAGATGAGG
>NW_004525264.1:10362-11309 GCF_000260255.1 Octodon degus
TCTTCCCAGCCAAGGGTAGATGCCATCACTCAGTGCCTGAGAACTGCTGGGGCCCAGGAACAGCCTTGTAAACATGAAGAGTCAGAACTCCGGGGTTCTTAGACAAATGCTCTCAGGATGTGATGACAGCTTCACCTCTTCATGGTCCCTCTTCTTTCATCCTCTGCTCTTGAGCAGATCCAGAATGAAGTCCTGAGTATTTGAGGTCCTGAGTTGCTCCAGAGAGGCAGGTGGCAAGAAGAGTCACATGATGCCTTTTGTATACGTATGTGCATATCATTGCTAGCATATAAGTTGTACAAATTAATGGGTTCTACACCAATATATACATTCACATATCTATCCTGTCTATCCTGTCTGTCTTCCCTTCTTCCCCATCCTCAGTCTCCTTTCCCTAACTTGACAATCCTTCTACTTTCAAGCTAACTTTAAAATTCCACATAAGAGAAAAAAATATCAGGCCATTGAGATACCTCAGCTGACTAAGTGCCTATTTAGACAAGCTCAGGAACCAAGATAGCTCAGCAGACTAGGTGCCTGCTTAGGCAAGTTTAGGGACTGGGGTTCGATCCCTGATACCATATGCCATGCCAGCCACACCCTCAGGTACCTGAGCTGGCCAATGAGACCGAATGTGGTGGCACACACCTATAATCCCAGCACTGGGGAGTTTGAAAACAGGAGGAT
Source organism: Octodon degus (assembly GCF_000260255.1). Classification (NCBI taxonomy): domain Eukaryota; kingdom Metazoa; phylum Chordata; class Mammalia; order Rodentia; family Octodontidae; genus Octodon; species Octodon degus. The sequence goes on from NW_004525264.1 coordinate 11,050, forward strand.
CACTATACTCCGAGCTATATAGTGAGATCCTGTACCAAATACATTAAAAAATAAAGAATATTTAAAAAGAAAAAAAATTATGAAGTTGAGTGTGACAACACACACCTGTAATCCATCACTCCTGGAGGTTGTGGCAGGAGGATTGCAAGTTCAAATCAAATCTGGGCAACTTAGCCAGACCTTTTCCCAAAGTTTTTAAAAAAGAGAGGCCTGGGGATACTGCACTATGTAAAGACCCAGGAAAAATGTGTAGGTCAGGG
>NW_004525264.1:12923-14091 GCF_000260255.1 Octodon degus
CATATGGTAGTGTAGCACAGAGTTGAAGCTACATAGCTGGACAAAAATTAGTCTGTATCCAGCATTTCCACTTTCCACCTGGCTCTGGGCAGCTAACTTAGTTTCAGTTTCTTCATCGGTAAGTAATAATTATATTTGCTTCAAAGGAAACTAGCATGAAATACTGGAAGCGGACTGGCCAAGTCCCACACAGAAGTGTAAACTAAGCAAAACCACCCTTCTGAACCTGCCTCGCTGAAGTCCCTGCTCCACTCTCTGGTGGAGATTGAATCTTTCTGGGACTCTACTTGCCACCACTTCCAGATCTCTGAGTCCTGTGCCATCTGAGTGTTTTGGTCTCCTTCCCTTTTCTGTACCGAACACTTTATCTCTTAGTCTTTTGAGTCTTAGGCCTATTTCCATCCTGAATCTATTCAGAGTGCCCTCCTTCTAGCCATAATTGGGAGCCCCAACTCTGAAATTAGGTGTGCCAACCCCACTCTTTCCCATTCTGTCTCCCTATTCTTGAAGACCACCTTCCCCCATTTTCAGCCCAGGCCCCAGTCCTTCCTCACCCCAGTGGAGCACAATGTCCTGCCCTCCTAGACTGCTGTGCTTCACTCGGCAAGACAGCCCAGCTGCCTCCTGCACTGGCACATCCAGGGTCACTTCGAGATACCACGTGTCATCAGCATTGGGCAGCTCATCCCCTCTCTGAGTTTCAGGCAGCTCCTGCTCACCCCGCATCCACATCACCCACACGGGCTTTGGGTAGAAGCCAGAGACGTGGCACACCAGCTGCAGATGGCCAGGCCCAGGGCTGGGTCCCTCGGACAGCCAGGCCTCAGGTTTCACTGTATGCAGCAAGGAAATGGGAGATCTTAAGGTGAGTACTGGGCATTAGATGCTCTAGTGCTATCAGCTTCCTGCTTCCCAAGTGTCTACTTCTGGAGATGAAGTCTGCGTGTAGCTCTGATTCCTTTCTGTCACCTTCTCCAGGTCACCCTTCCTGGCTTCTCTTTCTATTTCTCAATCACAGCATGCTGTGCCACCTCTCCACTGGACTCTCTGACACCCTGGGCTCGGTCATTGCACACTGTGCATTTTGAAAACTGCTTGACTCAGTTCTCTGTATCTAATTCATGACATATAAGATCTAATACTCAGTGACTGCTGGTGAAATGACTAA
>NW_004525264.1:39874-44680 GCF_000260255.1 Octodon degus
CTGGTATTACAGGCGCACACCACCACACCCAGTCTCAATTCCCATCTCAGCATGCCCCGGGGGCGGGGCTGGCACAGCACACCGGGAATTGAACCCCAGTCCCTGCATCTGCCTAAGCAACCACTTTAATCCACTGAGCTATCTGGCTGGCCCTTCAATAATTTATTATCACTATTCACTTTCAATGATTAACTTTCAAGTACTATAACACCATGAACTTTCATTACGGACAATATAGTACTTGCTGATACCATATGTTGTATTTTTAAAAAGATAAACAGATTGTGGAAGTTCTTTAAAGATACAACAAATATTTTTTGTAACGCTGGAGTGATGCTACTAACAAGAGACCTACTAATTCATTCACAAAGGAGAAGTATCACACCTCCTTTGAATAGAACTTCTTAGACTTCTCAAATCTCTTGTGAGGATTTTGTCCCAAACAAAATGTCTCAGTGGAAGTTTATATACCGAGAATCAAAATAAACTCAAGTATTTAATATGTCAACTTAATAAACCATACTCCATTTGGTTGTTTTGATGTGTTTAGCTAAAGTGCATGAAATGAATTATAAGTACTTTCTTCTGATCTTATTTTGCTTTTTGCTTCAGGTATAACCTGCCTTTTACTCCCACTTTCACCATCTGACCCTAATATCCACTTTTAACACCAAATGGAGCAAGGCTAAGTTTGAAATATGGCCTTCTCTCTGGGCATGGTAGAGCATGCCTGTAATCTCAGCAGTCAGAGGGGTAAGGCAGAGGGATCACTAGTAATTTGAGACTAGCATGTGCTACAAAGTGAGGTCAAGGCCAGCAGGAACTGCACAACGAGAGCCTATCTCAAGAAGACAGACAGAAAGAAAGAGAGGGGAGAGGAAGGAAGGGAGGGGGGAGGAAGGAAGGAAGGGAGGAGAAAAGAAAAGAAATAGGGCCGACCCATACACCCATTTATCTCTAGTTATCCTGCCACTTCTCTCTAATATACACAGTCACATTTACCCATCACTAACCTACATCAAGCACTTTGCTTGATAGGATAAAAATATGAAAGAATCTGTGTACCAACAGATGACCAGGGCTGGGAAGATGGCTCAGTGGAATAAGTGCTTCCCTGGCAAGCGCAAGGGCCTGAGTTCAAACCCCAGTTCCACCAAAAAAAAAAAAAAAAAAAACAGATGACCAATTAAGCATGATACCTGAGGCTGGGAATACAAAGATGAGCAAAATTTGGTAATTTTACCAAAGAGGAAACTTTGGTTTAACGACTTATGAACTAGCCTAAAGACATACAGCAAACAAGCGGCAGAATTCAAACATGAGCCAGATTCTAAAGCCTGTAGGTAATCTCCATACAGTCATGACCACTATCGTAGGCCAGGCCATCTGATAAACAGACATTAGTAAGTACGGTTATCAAGTGCCAGCCAAATAGCTCAGCAGATTAAAGCCCCTGCTTAGGCAGATGCAGGGGCTGGGGGCTCGATCCCCAGGCCTACCATGCCAGCCCTGCCCCCAGGGTGTGAGACAGCAATTAAGACTGGGCGTGGTGGCGCACACCTGTAATCCCAGCACTTGGGAGGCTGTAAACAGGAGGATCACTACAAGTCCAGTCTACATAGTGAGACCCTGTAAAACCTGTAGACCCTGTACTCAATACATAAAAGGAAAAAGTAAGTACAGTAATGCTTTTTTGTATTTCTTATAAAATGAGTAGGTAACAGAAGAGAGAACTCATGTCCTGGGTAGGAAAGGAAAAAATGTTAAAACTTCTTGAAAGACACTACTTTAGCTGAGTTGTGAAGACTAGCAACTTAAGCAAGACAAAAATTAAGGGAAGGCATATTTGTGGTATCCAACGCACTAATTTCTAATTTCCTACTTCTAGATCAAGTGAGAGAGAGTATTGCCAAAGATGAACACACTAACGTAAATGTGTCAGATGAGAGAAGAATAAAAAAAATAAATGCCTGGAATGCTAAGTAAGGAGTTGTAACTGAAGGGATTTACACAGAGCTGTTTCAGATTTGTGTGCAGTAATAATAACTCTGGTAACAGGAACTGGATGACCTCAGATGATAGTTGGACAGGAAAGAAGAAGACCAGATAGAAGTTCAAGCAATAGTTTAGAGAAGACACAGTTGGAGCTCCAGTAGCTCAATCAGTTAGCATTTGGTACTTATAGATGAGGCATGGTAAAAATTGTAATAATTGTATTAATGTAGAAAAATACATTCTGCTAAGAATCAACAGCCAAGCACGCTGTTGCAAAACTGGGATCCTAATATTCAGAAGGCTGAGGCAAGAGGACTTCTATGAGCCAGCATGGATTACATGGAGAGACTCTGTCCCAGGAATCCAAATAAATAAAAAACAATAAATAGTAGCCAATGGAAAAGAGCAGGGTAGAAGACATAGATATATGAGTTGGTAGTAATACAATGGTACAAGTTGGGAGATATTCCCCCAAAATACTGTGCACAGTGAGAAAATTGAAGACAATCTTGAAAAACATAAATATTTGATGAACTAGTAAAAAGCAAGGTGGCCTGAGAGAAATGATGAAAGGAGCATCAAGAACTGTAAGAGACTCATGAAGCAACCAGTGAAGAGTGTAAATCCTGCAATAGGTCTAGTAAGACTAGACTGAAGAATTCACTGAATTTATCAAAGTAAATTAGACATAAACTTCATTTTATCTCAAATAAGCATTTTGCTATGGGCATTATTACAGAGATAATGAGATAGAAGATGACACGGACAGCAGAGCTTAAGTATTCTGGATTTTAGGGAATATAGTTTTAAGAGGCAGGTGATCATACACTGGGGGACTCTACTGACATAAGGGATGGAATGATAAAGTTTCTAGTTTGATAAATGTGGTCAATGAAGGACTCTTTGATAAGATGAGGAATAGAACCGAAGTATGGTTTATAAGGGGAAAAAAAGAGAATGGCAGACAGAGGGAACACGTTTGTCATGTTCACATCAAAAGCAATAAGCCCACGGTAGCTATAGCGCAGTGACCACAGGCAGATGGGGGCATAAGAATAGCGAGGTACCTGGGTATCAAATCACATAGAGCTTGGAAAAGAAACTGTTTTGCGCTTAATCCCAGATGAAGTTTCACCTCTTTGTGGTTGATCATCCCCTCAATAATGCAACAGGAGCTATTATTAGTCATAAGCTACCTTAGAGGCATAGCTATTGCCCACCACAGCAAAGCTAGTATTGCAAATCATCTTTAATCAAGCACGGTTACTAGATTATTCTTGGGAAGATCTATTCTCCATCGCATTCCCTCCAGAAAGATAATTTGAAATAAACAGAGAAAAGGATTTCTGAATTAATAGTTCAAATTATCTTTTTAGGTACTTTGTACTCTGAATAACTGATTTAAAAATACCAATATGTAGTGTATTAACAACTGCTACACCCGTTTCCTTGTTTTGATTTTTTTTTCTCTTTAAAATAAAAAAAATAAGTATTTCCTTTGCCTCACAATAAATCTAGTCAGAGAGTAATCAGTCTCAAAAACTAGAGCTGAAAACTGCCTGCCTCAGCCAACCTATTCTTGCCTCCCCTCCCACCACTATTCTCTTGCTGTGTGGCTTCTCTGTAAGCCAGGTAGGGCAACAATAGGCTGTCTGTATCTGGCACTTTTGATGTCCAGTTCTCAAGACTGATTATTTTCCAGCTGAGTCTTACTTGGAGGAAACATGGGGCAGAAGAAAAGGAGTCAGTTGGGGCCCCTTGGCATTTTGATGCTGGCCATTGGACATAGATGATTTAAAACATTATAATGCAGGCAATGTATAGGAATACTAAGACTGTGCAAAGGCCTAGAATGCAAAGGGTAATAAACATTTCTCACATAAGAATGAGTGCCAGGCAGGAAACATTCTCTACTATCAAGCTCCCCATGAGTATGTCTGTCTGTCCAGCACTATCTGATGTCAAACATCAAGACTCTCAACATCAAAACAAGTGGAGAAGGAAATTCACAGACAGGAGCATGTAACAGAGGCAGCTGTGAAAAAGCAAAATACTCTGGAGGAAGGTGCAGGACAGATGGGAAGGAGTAGTATGCACTGGAAGGGAGGAGAAAGACTGCTGCCACGATGCCCTGCTGTTTACTTGTTTATCTGCAGCCTTCCGGACTGGGCTAAAAGCATCCAGGTAAATCTTGGCCAGTGTATCCCCTGAGCAGAGTCAGATTCCTGGGAAGACAATGCTAAACAGTTTTTTAAAACCCAAAAGAAAAAGAGCTGTGCATTCAAAATGGTTAGGATAGACATATAGTTACATTCTCTTAATGAATAGACGGATTTGTTGTAATAGTGTTTGTAAATAGGATATCATGTGTGCATCTTGTACAGCAAATAACCACTAGGAAGAGTGTGCAATGTGTTAATTATGAAACTGTCCTACCAATTTGATTTGAAACTGTCTCATTGCTATTTGTCTGTCAATAAAATTATGGAAAAAAAAAGAAAAAAGAAAAGAAAAAGATCTGCTCCCTCTCTTGCTTCTTTGACCACTTTTTTCCCTGACTTCCATCAAACCCTACTTGAAAGACTCCACTTTTTCACTCTGGTTACTTTCATTTCCTGCTCTTTATTCTAGAAGTTAACAGGAGATTGGAACTTGTGTAGAATTACCAGGCTGTGAAGGCCAGAGACAAAATGGGAGGTCTGAGGTTATATTAATAGCCACAAGTAGCCCACCAGACTTTGAAAAGGATACACAAAGGTGGTATCAAAAAGAAACCACAGGGCTGGAGAGATGGCTCAGTGGTCTAAAGCA
>NW_004525264.1:45135-46208 GCF_000260255.1 Octodon degus
CAGAACAATGACCTAGCCACAGAGCTAGCCCACAGCTTTTCTTTTGTGCGGGGCAGCTTTTCTGCATACCTGGGACATACAGCACCTTTGTGAAGTCCGGGTCTTAATCCCCAGAACCACATTCAAACTGCCTGTAGCTCAGCCGGAAGACCCGCCCTTTCCGGTCAACACTAGCCAATTGGCTTAGTGATCCCTCCAACCGGGAAAAACAAGGCGCAGTGAGTAGTTTGAACTTAGGGAACTTCAAACGTGGGGTGGTTAGCGTCACCCTAAAACGTCTGTCCTCGGCCTACTAGGAAAGGCATCTGCCATGGCGTGAGATCCACAAACGGAATGCAATTTCTACCAGTGAACACTTGGGACGGTGGAGTCTTCTGCAACTACCTGCGTGCGACTTCTGGAAGGGACTTAGATCGGCTGTCCGCCAGCTTCCCTAGGGCTGTCCTAAAACCTGGGTCAGACCTGGGACTTGTGGTGAAGTGCAAAATCCGACTTCCAGCAGGGTTTCATGGTTGGTTGTCTTGTTACTTTCTAAGCTTTGCATTTGCTGTTATACTTCACTTGTTTATGTGTATCGTTTTCTTTCTGGGTTTTTTTTTTTTGTTTTGTTTTGTTTTGTTTTTTCCTTTCTGTTCTTATCATAGAGATGTAACAGTGAACTGTTATTGAAAGAGCCCTAAGGCCAGGGTGAAAGTTGGACTGTTAAACCTGTTGTGGTGCTTTGATCAAGTCACGTAAATCTAGGACCAAATCTAGGCTTTGTTGGTGAAGCCAGAGGATGCTTTAGTCAGTTGAGACTGCTGTAGCCACAGCCCTGCGCGTTTCTGGAGCAACAATTTCCAGACCAAGGCTCCTCCCAAGCACAGTACTCAGGGATCCAAACGTGTGAATAGGAATGAAGAGAGAGTAGGGACAGGAGTCTGCAGATGAGAGAATAGAGGCCTCTTTAGGTCTTTTAGCTAATCTTGACTAGGAGTTAAAAACAAATTTTACTACCAAAGAAAAGGTAAACAAACACACCAAATGTACTTAGAACTTTCACCAAAAGACCAGGAAAAAGCTGATAGGCAGGA
>NW_004525265.1:0-428 GCF_000260255.1 Octodon degus
CACAGATATTTGTAGATGTGTACAGATTCATATAAAAATGTTGGGTCTTTTTTGTTTCCGTATTTATTTTCCTGAGTAACACCATCACAAAGGACTTATCTAGAAGTACTCCATTAAAATCAAGTCCCAAATGGGAGAAAGAAGGTGGAGGAAAGGTACCACTGATAGAGTTTGAGCTTTGCTCAATGAGAAAAGAATGGAGAAATTTTTTTTATATTGTAAGACAGTAGGTCTCAGAGGCACAGTGACACCTGCAAGGGGAGGGGTATAAAACAGGATCAAGAAAGGCTCTGCCCTCACGTCTTGTGTAGACCCACCTGGGATTCCACAGCCACCTGCATCCATGTACCCAGGGCAGCTGCAGCTGTTGACACATGGAACCAACTACAGGCCCAGTGCTAAATAGAAGGATCATAACTACTCTGTAT
>NW_004525265.1:2789-3312 GCF_000260255.1 Octodon degus
GGATAACACACTACTATTATGGACTACTGAACTCTATTGGATTATTTTGCTGAATTCATTCACCTACAATATTTAAATGTCAACAGAATACCCATTTCTGACAAACTAAACAAAACAAGGGGATACAAATGAAGGACCATTTTGTATCTGTATATACAAATAGTTAAGATAGACATACAGCTATTTTCTCTTAATTCAGTGAGAAGAAAGATTTGTACTAATAGTATTTGGACAGGATATCTGCATCTTCTCCGATGAAAACCCACTACGAAGACAACAATATTCACTGTATTAATTATTGAAACTGTCCCACTAACCTGTTCTGAAACTGTCTCATTGCTATTTGTTTCTCAAAAATTTTTAAAAAGCTTTGATATTTTACAAACATATATTAAGGTTTAGAATATTATGTAAAAGCAGTGGAGTTTGAACATACACTAGATTTTGGCATTTATTTATGTAGACAGGCCCGGTGGTGACATCCAAAGGAGTATAAGCTATGATAACTTGTTCATATTAGGGC
>NW_004525265.1:4411-5660 GCF_000260255.1 Octodon degus
TTGGATGTAATGCAGCAACAGCAGGAGGGAGAGGAAGAAGAAGCAGGAGAATGGCTCATTGCTGAGAAATTTCAAAAGCTGAGGGAGTCTGCTGTAGTTACATGGCTCACCAATCAAAGTCACGGCATCAAAATGCTAGATTTTTTAGGAGCACAGCAATGAAGCAGAAGTAAAATTGGGGGGCCATAACTAACTCTGCAGACATGAAGAGGATTGATGGCAGAGAGACAGGGGAATCCACTGACCTGAGACAATGGAAGACCAAGACATCATGGACTTTTGCTAAGGGTGGAGCTTGAGAAGCAGTTTCAGTGACACATAAGGAGATGACTGGGTCTCCTCAGTACGCACAGGAAAGACATTCAGGACTGGGATGGGGAAGGAAATGGAAGTAGTCATTGGGAAGATAAGCAGTTGCTTTTAGCATTCAGCCTTGTAGAATCAAGGCCATGTGAATTTAGCAGTTTGTACTTGGGCTGGAACTTATCTGTGTGCTTTAATTCCAACAAACACACCAGCAAGGATGTCTGGGACCTCTCTAACCTCCCTCCATATCTATACTTGAGATAGACAGTTCTGACTGGACCTGTGTGTGTTTCTCAGATATTCCATGGACCTCCATCCCATTTCCTCTCCAGAGTTTCAGATTCCATCAAATTACTACTTTATAGCCCCAAGGGAAATGGTCACGTGCTCACAGCAACAGGCTTGTGCACCATGCTTCCGATGTCTACATTCCCTTCTCTCTGCCCCTCAGGACCTGCAGCCAGCTCCTTCATACCTTTGAGGTGAGGAGGATAGGGTGGGAAGAGGTCCTGTGTGCTCCCTGCTCCTCTGCCTTCCTCATTCTGTTATGAGACTTTGAGGTGTTGGAGTTTTTTTCCCTTTGAGATGGGGATTGTTAGAGGAGCGGGTTTGTCCTCAACAAAGAATTGAATAAAATAAGCATGAATATCAGTCACAATTTACATTTATTAAAGTTAGGAAAAATGAAATGCAATGGGAAAAATACCTCTGCAGAGCAAGCATGGGCCAAGTAAAAGGAAAAAGGAAGAAAAAACAAATAATCCATATAGTGTAAGACACAAAATAGTGAAGCTTCTGAAGTTGAAAACATCATATGTGGGAGTGCAGGATGAGGCCTCACTGACTGAAACAGTCAAGCTACCTTTTTCTTAAGAAAAGCATCCTGCCAGGGGAAGTTGAATAATGTTCTAGTGTTGAGGATTCTGAGAGAGCAGCCAGGTAG
>NW_004525265.1:44414-45360 GCF_000260255.1 Octodon degus
TTTCCCTGAAAATAAGACCTAGACAGACAATAATCAGCCTTGGAAACTAGAGATCACAACTTCCAGGCCAATCTGCTTGTCTTTGTCTCCCAGAGCAGCCACTGAACAAGAGTATAGAGATGGCCGGGAAGGCAGGGACAGTCTGATGGGGCTGGCATTTGCAATCTCTAATTTTCAAGGCAGATTTTTTTCTGGGAAGCTCTTATTTTGGGAAAAGGAGATACACACTGGTATCTTGGTTCAAGTACTTAATTCTTTCCACAATTATGGCTGCAAACTGAATTGGAGAAGAACCAAATCAGATTCAATGGCTAGCACCTATGTTAACCTTATGGGTAAATTTGATTTTGATTTTTGTCCAATTCATTTGGCAGCCACAATCATGGAAAGAATTGAGTTAAAGAACCCAGGTATCACTGAAAGCATATATGTTATTAGTGTTTTTCAAAACCAAATGTCACCTCTTCACTGTGTCATGATTTTTTGTGGTGGCATTGACTGATGAAAACTGTCAGCTGTCCTGGTCATAAGTCTACACTGTGCATCTCTCTGACAATTTCTTTGTCTTACACTCAGGATGAGCACATCAAGAAAACACTGCTACTGCCTGCTACTTGCACATCACAGTGGGAGGCAGTGTCCACGGATTCCTGCTGTCTTCATCCAGCTGCTGCTGCACTTGGTCTCATGCCGTGTAGGCTTAAGATGACAAGAAATAAGTTCTTTCCTTTGGCTCTGTCCTTAGAGCCCTTAGTTACTCTTTGTAGGTATTTCACAAAATCAGAAGTGAGGATTTGGAATTTCTCCAGCACAACTGGGCTGTAGGAATGAAAACTGTCAACAGCAGTTGGTGGTTTTGAAATTCAGTGATCACAACAATCACTCCAGTGTTCTCTTCAAATTTTAAAATGGGAAGTTGTTTCAATTTTTTGATGGTATCCAAACA
>NW_004525265.1:46990-47615 GCF_000260255.1 Octodon degus
CTACAGACATTTTACATGGCTGCATATATAAGGGGTGGTGGGGAGGCAAAACTGTCTCCTAACTGAGATGATCTCCCACCTACAGCCATGTTTTCATTTCAGTTTTTGTAAGCAAGAGTGTATCTCATGCTCTGCAACACTTGTCATTTGCATGTTTAAGTTGAGAATAGAAGATTGACATAGTGTAGAACTACAAAATTAGCCAAAGAATAGAGTCATGGTATAAGTGTTAATGAAGGCTGCGCTCCCAGATCAAAAAGCTAGTGGAGTTGGGGAGGTTGGGAAGACAGGCAGAAAATCCAGAAACAGTTTGTGAGCAGCTGAAGGTAGAAAGTGGGGTGGTACAAGGCCACATATTTGTGGTGCAGTACAAGGCCACAGTGATTAAATCCGTGAAGCTACCACAGTCTTGAGAAAGACATTCTGCCAGAACAATTTGAGTCATTAATCACCAGACCACCTTTGGCTCCTGATGCTACATTTGCAAAAGTATAAATGGAGACCCCTACTGTTGTTGGTCAGTCCTCTTTCCCCTTCAGATAAATTGGCCTCCACCTGATCTCAAAAACTGTTTCTTGTCTTTATTATTCAATCCCCTTTCCATTTCTCCTGGAGTCCATAGAGC
>NW_004525266.1:0-610 GCF_000260255.1 Octodon degus
GATCTCTTTTTTAAGAGTACTGTAATTTTCCTTGAAAAGATCATTGACTTTTTTAGTTAGATTAATTCCAAGGTATTTCGTTTTCCTCAGTGCTGTTGCAAAAGTATTGTTTCCATAATTTCCTTCTCAGCGTGTTTGTTATCTGTGTAGAGGAATGCTATTGACTTTTGTGTATTGACTTTGTATCCTGGCATGATACTGAATTTGTGTATTAATTCTAGTAGCTTCTTTGTGGAGTTTTTGGTTTTTCCAAGTAAAGTATCATGTCATCTGCAAATAATGATCATTTAACTTCTTCTTTATCTATTCTTATTCCTTTTATTTCCTTCTTTTGTCTAATGGCTGTAGCTAATGATTCCAGAACTATATTGAATAGGAGTGGTGATAGAGGACATCTTGTCTTGTACCGGATCTAAGAGTAAAACATTTCAGTTTTTCCCCATTTAGGATTATGTTAGCCATTGGGCTTTTATAAATGGCTTTTACCAGATTGAAGTAGAGACCATCTATTCCAATTTTTTGTAGGACTTTGAACATGAATGAGTGTTGGACTTTGTCAAAAGCCTTTTCTGAGTCAATGGAGATGATCATGTGGTTTTTAGTTTTCGCT
>NW_004525266.1:37658-43280 GCF_000260255.1 Octodon degus
GCCTGGGCTGGGACTGGTCCTGCCAGCACAGGGTAGCCGGAAGCTCTCCACACACTCACTGGACCTGGGCTAGCACTAGGTCTGGGGGTTCCCGGAAGTTGGCAGAAATTCCTACTTGGTGGGAGGGGTGGGAAGATACGGCAGAGTGGTGGGGGGCGGCCCGAGGGGGTGGGAGAGGGTCCGGCCCACGCTGTGTTAACTCTTTTTTAATTCTTCCTTTCTGAACTATTCTTTCCATTTTTTTCTTCCTTTTACCTAATTCCACCTACATCTCAGCCCACGTACCATTGTTAATAAAAAGAATTAAGTTGATCAAAATGCTTTAAGTTACATGATTGATAAATAGTTGATTCTAACCCAAAAGATAGTAGGGACTCAAAAAGACAGACAGACAGACAGACAGACAGACAGACAGACAGACAGACAAAGAAAAAACCCCACTAATTTGTGTGAGGCTGTGGAGAAAAAGAACCCTTTCACATACCTGCTGAGAATGAGAACTGATGCAAACACTATGGCAGTCAGTATGGAGATTCCTCAAAACAATAAAAATAGAAATTCCATTTGATCTACGTTTTCTGGGTATCTTCCCAAAAGTATCAAAAACATTAAACTATGTTTATAGCAGCACAGCTGATAAAAATTGAATAAAGAAAGTGGCCTATATGTTCATCATCTCATGTATGGACAAAGGAAATGTGATATTTATACATAGTGGTGTACTGCTCTTCCTTAAAGAAGGATAAAACTGAGTCATTTGTAGAGAAACCATTGGATCTTGTGTCCACAAGGTAACTGAAATAAAACACGCACATAGGGTTAATAATCACATTATTTCTTCTATATGAAAAACACAAAATATGATTTTAAGGGCAAAATACACTCAAGATAGGAGGACACAGAAAGAAAGACTGTGGAGATGGTAATAGGATTTGAGTAAGGGGGAAAAGTGGAGAGCTAGTGACAGAAAGGGAAGTAAAAATAATGAGATGCAGTCTCTATCCATACAAATTCCCCAAGATGAATATAATTATTATGTATCACAAATATACACTAATAAAATAATTAAAAATCTTGAAAATGAAGAGTTCTGCAAATCAGGTAAATTTTTATTTGAAATTCTCAGCATCTGTCTATATTAAGTGGAAGAAAGAATATTGGAACTTGTGGATGGGCCTTCTAAGATATCACATTCAAAAAGAAATCTTTAAAAAATAAGAAAGAATCAAGAAAGCATACAAGTCTCAGGACACCATTAAAAGGTCAGACATATAGGCCACTGGTGTATTCAAAGGGGAATACCTAAAGGTTAAGGGCAGAGGAAAACCCAGCCAATGAAATATTAGCAAGAAATATACACAAAGAACGAACTTCCAGGGACAGGAGATTTACATGTTCCAAAGAGCCATGGCCAGCAAAGATCCTCACTACATATATTTTAATGAAACTCTTAAAAATACAAGACAGAGAAAGAGTTTGAACATCTGCAAGAGGAAATTGCTAAGTGACTGGAAGGGCAAGCCATGACATTAGCAAGAGGTTTCTCAGCAGGAACCAGGCTACCAGAAAGCCATGGAGTGATGTCTCTGTAACGTGAAAGAAAGTAACTGCCAACCAAAATTATGGCATATGGCAAGGTTTTCCTTCAGAGTAGAGAAGTAAAGATTACCAAAGACAAGCAAACACAAAGGGAATTTATGACCATCAGTTTGCCTTAGAAAAGATGCTCCAAGAGTCCTACATCTAGATACGAAAAATTTGCAACAAGATAGCAGGTGACATTACAAATCTACTAGGAGGTTAGATACACAAATGTGAAAGTAAAAAGAACCCAACATCATCAATGTTGTAAATCATCAAACCACAAAGTAAGAGAGAGAAAAAAAAAAAGCCAAGAATATTCGAAGCCACCAGAAAAAAAAAATCATCAAAATTATAGCCCTCATATCCATACCTTTCATTAATAATTATGAACATAAATGGCCTTAACTCTTTAGTTAAAAAGTACAGACTGGCTGAATGAATTAAAAACTAAGAGCCAATGATATGCTACCAACAAGAAATGTTGCACACATAAAGACCCACATGAATGGAAGGCAAAAGGATATAAAATGATATTAAAGCTAAATGAAATCTTAATACAAGCAGAACTAACCATTCATATCTCTGAAAAAAATCAACTTTAAGACAAACACAGTAAGAGACAATTAATTATCAAGGAATAAATCCATCATGGAGCTATAATTAATATAAATCTATATTTACATAATGATAGGGTACCACATTTTTTTTCTTATTTTTAAAATTTTTAATGTGTTTTAGTACAGGGTCTACAGGGTCTCACTACACAGATTGGATTCTTAGTGATTCTCCTGTTTTCAGCCTCCCAAGCCTGGGATTACAGGCACGAGCTACCACGCCCAGTCTTGGTGCCAAATTTTATAAACACTTATGGACCTAAAGAAAGAGAAAGATTCTTAATATATTAATAGTTAGGGATTCCTGTACCCTATTAACTCTCAAAAATCAGCAAAGATACTTAAGAATTAAACTACATCACAGATCGAGTAAATTTAACAGACCTCTATAGAACAAGCAGAATACACACTCATTTCCTCAAAGCATGGGACTTCCTCAGTCACTATATACTAAGTCATAAAACAGTCCTAACAAATGCTAAAAGATTATATTGATATCCTTTATCTTTTCTGATCACATAGAATGAATCAAGAGATCAATGGCAAGAAAACTTTAGAAATTATACAAAGAGAATAAACAACACACCTTTGAACAAACTGGTTTCACTGAAGAAATCGAAAGGAAAATTTTTAAAATTTCTTACATCAGGGCCAGGGATGTAGCTCATCAGCATAGTGCCTGCCTGGCAAGTGCAAGGTCCTCAGTTCAATTTTTGATGCCAAAAAGTTATTTTCTTGCATCAGACTAAAACTGAAACAGCGTACCAAAACCTGAGGGATGGCAGAAAAATCATATTTATTAAGCAATGCGTGCTTCCATTAAAAAAAAGAATGGTTTAAAATGAATAACCTGTCGATCATCACAGGTTCTTAGAAAAGCATGCACAAACCACTTTCGACTATTAATTTTACCTCATTAAGTGCTATTCTCAATTTATCAAAGTTATAAGGTTGTATCATCTCTAACATTAAAACTCCATGGGTTCCAATTTTAATGAGAGAAAAACCAAAGTCCTGATAAAAGTGTGAGGCACGACCTGAGGATGCCCTTCCTTACCTTCCTGACACCATAGCCTACAGCTTTCAAGTTCATTCGCTAATTTCAACCACACTGGCCCCTGTGCATTTCCTCAGTATAGATGTGCTCGTACTGTGGGAGGCCGTGGGATTATTAAGATTATGCAATCGTACATGGCAAGCAGCAATTTTCAAATATAATTAAGTGATAAATTTTGAGATGGAGAAATTATTCTGAGCTATCAGGTGGGCTCAATGTAATTATGGGATTCATTACAGGAGGGAGTGGAAAGTTCAGAGTGAGAGGATTTGTGACAATAGAGGCACAGGTAGCGTCACTAGGCCCATGACCCAGGGAATACATGAAGCTTCTAGAAACTGGAAAGCTAGCAGGCCCTCCCCTTGAGTCTCCAGAAGCAAGACAGTCTTGTCTGCACCTTGATTTTAGACAAGAAAGAACCATTTAGCCTTCTGAGTTCTGAGCTGTAAGATAACTTATACTATCGGTGCAAGGATTTTACTTTCATTTTATTTTGGTTTTGAGCCTTATCCCAGTTCATGCCTTCTCTCTTGGCTTCATGATTGCCATGACCTGCACCAGGCCTGTGCACCATCTGATTCTGCCTTAGCACGCCTGACCATAGACTGAACCCACTGGAATTATAAGCCCAAACAAATGGCACTTACATGTGTTTTTGTCTTACCTTTTGTGGACTAAACCTTAAATAAACAGGTGCATGAAACAAATCCTCTTTTGCAGCCCAGAACTCATTGTTTGGTATGAGTTTTGATACATTAAAGAAGGCATATTACTGCTAAGGTGCAGTGGTTTCAGAGCTGTGATCTTGAGGCAGAGGCAAGGGGAATTAAATTTGAACTGTACAGTGAGGTTGCCTCAAAAAAGAAAATAAAAATAAAAAATTAATGATGACCTATGCAAATAAAAGTGATGATGGTAATGAAAAAACAAAAAGGAATTATAAGTCCAAGTGAGTCTTGCCTTTTACATTGCAGGTGTTGAGTATTTGGAATGAGAGCTGAGAAAGTAAGTATAACACACAGCTATGTAAGGACCCACACACAGTGAATTACCTTTGATCCACAATGCATGATTTTGCTGCAGGTCCACTGAAATTGACAGAGCAATAAGAGAGAGTACTGGCACCCAGGAGGTAGCTCAGCAGCATAAGTGTCTGCCTGGCAAGAGCAAGGTCCTGAGTTTGATCCCCAGTACTAGAGAGAGAGAGAGAGAGAGAGAGAGAGAGAGAGAGAGAGAGAGAGAGAGAGAGACAGAGAGAGACAGAGAGAGAGACAGAGAGACAGAGAGACAGAGAGACAGACAGAGACAGTCAGAGAGTAAGTAAGACAAACATCCTTATTTGACATTGTTTCTGTAACAGACAATGAATGTGTAATGACTGTTCCACAGTTCCCTGGCTTCATTTTCTTCCATCTATTGTAGTTAGTTTTCACCAAGTGATAGGAAGTCCCTGTGACATGGACAAGAAATGTAAGGGTCCATGTTCCTCTTCCATCCCTTCTCCCCTGCCTTTGTGATCAGGTTCCATAGCCAGGTCTGAACCTCTCCAAACTGTCCCTCTCTCCCTCAGGCCTGTGCCACACCAACCCTTACCATAAGGAGAAGCCACTAAAGGTCCAGGGCTTTCCTATGCAGCACATACCCTTAATGAGAGAGGCAAATTCTGGAGGCAGTTGGATGACAAGTTGTTTAGCTTCTGCAAGCTGGAATTGAGAATTGTCCTTTACAAACCTCTTACCTCTTAAACATACATATGTATTTCTCAGTTTCCAGAATATACGCTGCTTGAGAAATACCCTTCACTGCATAGCTCAGATTAAATCTTATCCTCCTGTTGATGAGGTGAAACAGTGCTGTTTTTCTCTTACTGTACTTAAGCATTGCTAAGTGTTATGGTTGATACCTTGTGTCAACTTGAGGACTCTAGAAGCTTAAGTAACTCAGTAGTTGTACATCCCGCACTGAAAAGGACATGCCCCTCAACCCTAGGATGTTGTTCACTGTGTCAATTAAGTGATTCAGCAGTTGCCCAGGGTCCTTACTTTGTAAATATCCCCATCTTGCAGAGGAGGAGACAATGATGTGGGCATGAGTGAAAGCTGGCATACAGCATGAGAGAGGAAAAGGGGCTTGTTTCCCCTTCCCGCCCCCTTGAGCCCTTGCTCTTTCCCCTGAGCCATTACACCCTGCCTTGGAGCCAGCGGATTACGGGCTGAATCCTCCACAGACTGTGAGGTAAGTAAACCTTTCCTTCCTTAATTTGGGGTGCCAGGTCTTTTGTCCAAACAATGAGAGAAAAATAATCAAGACACGAAGAAACTAATTCAGCTGGGAAATTTCTAGAGGTCTTTTTTTATTTTACTCTTT
>NW_004525266.1:45420-46198 GCF_000260255.1 Octodon degus
TACACATTCTTGTTTTATGCATGCTTCTGTTTAAAGATGCCTTGTTTAATATATATTGTTGACCCACTAATGCGACCCTCGTGGCCTACAGCACTACAACTCAGGCCTGAGTGGAACTAATCTTTTTAAAAATTTTATTGAGAAATAAATAGAAATGGGACAGTTTCAATGTTTTCAACTTTCAAAACAAGTTAGTAGGACAGTTACAATAATTAATACATTGCATATCGTAGTAGTTATTCATAGCACAAGATGCAGACATGATATATTGTCTAAACACTTTTAGTACAAAACTTTCTTCTCATTGAACTAAAAGAAAGTAGTTGTATATGTATCCTATTTTGTATATACATATTTTTTTTCACTACAAATAGTCCTTCATTTATATCCCCTTTTTTTGTTTAGTTTTACCAGAGATAGGTATTCCATTTCCATTCGAATATTGTGGGTGTGTGAATTCAGCAAAATAACCCAATATAGTCCAGCGGTCCATAATAGTAGTGGGTTATCCGTAGGACTGGCAGTGTCAGAAGTTGTTGACCTGAGCCTTTTACAGCTCAGCATATTAATATGGCTTTACTTTTTAATACCTCATGTTTATACTTTTCTGCCAGATGGTTAAAACCAAGATAAAACAAGACCTATATAACAAAAAATGTAAATTTTGTTCTACAATCTGAGGTAAAGGATTTCAGGATAAATCCTGAGGGGATTTCACTGACCTCATCAGACCCAAAAGCTACAACTCTTGTTGCATAGGTCCTGCTTTACCTTGGTC
>NW_004525267.1:0-1220 GCF_000260255.1 Octodon degus
GATCTTGTGTCAGGTGCCTCCCCTACAGGACAATATGTGGATGGAAGAGGTGGATGGGATTCACTCTACACTTTTGTTCTGCCTCTTCTAGGGAACAGAGAGTCCTGGGGACACACAGCACTCCACCCTGTGCCATCTCTTAGAGCAAGAGAAGAAAGCTGAGACGCTACCCTAGGATACCCACTGTTTCTACTCTAAACTGGTGTAACCAACCCTCAGGCTGAGGATGGTCAAGCTGTCTCTAGGAAGGTGAAGTTGCTTTCAGCTCCAAAGGCACTGACAGATCCTCACCCAGGTCCATGCCTGCAACCTGAGATACCACTTTTCCAGCACTAGGTGACAGGAGGCTGGAAGGCAGCTAGCAGAGCTGTGAAAACACCCTGATGCCCAAACAGAGCAGCCAGAAGGTGAGGAGATGCAAGGTAAAGGTGAAAGCTGCAGTGCAGGGCAGCCCATCCAGAGGCCCTGGTGCTGGGCCCAGAGGCCAGCTTAGGCAGCGAGTGCTGGCAGGGAAGGCATGACTTCGTTTTTGACAGCATGCTGCAATCCTGAAATAAATTTAGATCAGAGGGACCCAGGCTGCTAGTGAAGTCACTGAGAGATGATCGAGGCCATGGTGGTCAGAAGGGCAAGGATAATGCACTCCTGCCCCTGCGCAAGGACTGGGCATAGGCTGTCTCCAGACCGGACCGCCTGGCCAGACCCTGTGACCTGGGCCCCAAATTCCTGGACTGCTGTGCCATGGCCCAGTCCAGAGACTGCAGGGACCTAGAAGAGAAGAGGTGGCTGTCTCCCTTCATGGGGCAGGGTGCTGGGTGGTGCACGTGGGTTCTCACCATGTGGCCCCGGGCCTGCCTTCAGACCGTTATGGGCAGCTGCCGAGGTCCCCGCCATGGTGGCACAAGGGCAAGGGAGCCAGTGACTGAGTGATCGCAGCGGCAAGGTCCCCTACCAGAGCAGCAACTGCCCTCTCACCTGAGTTTTGCACTGTGAGCCAATGGCTGGGCTTTGCTCAATTCCACACACATGGGGGTGTTGGGGCCTCCTAACTGGAGGCAGGAGAGGAGAGGCCATCTTGCTTAGTCTCAGCTTGACTTGGTCAGCTGGGCTCCGCTATCACGTGCCCACCTACTCTTTGGTCCACGAGGAGGCAGCGCTGAGAAGCTGGGGTTTTGAGGCCTGGAGCGAGAATGGGCAAGGTGCTCATGGGGGACAGAGTT
>NW_004525267.1:1970-3623 GCF_000260255.1 Octodon degus
CTACAGAGATGAGCCCACCCAGATCTGTCTGTGGAAGTACAGACAGAAAAGACTCCCGACCCTGCTGGACAACCAAAGGGGGACCTAAGGTCAAGCACCAAATGAAAGCAAGGTTCAAAGCCCTCTGGTCTGCTGGGTAGGTTTCCATCTCACTTTACATCTGCTCTTTAGAATTTTCAGGCTGCAGGGCTCTTAAGGCACATGGGGACAAGTGAATTCCAATCAATTTCCACACAATGACCACCTCTTCTCAGGTCACCAACATACATGCTTTTGCAGCCCGCTCTTTCTTCACCAAAGGAATAAATGGAATTCCTTGTGGACATTTGAAGGAATATTAACAACCACTTAGCTGGCCTGGTGGTGCTGGCCTGTAATCCCAGCACTCTGGGAGGCTAAAGGATCAGCCTTCTGCCACTCTGAGGCAGGAGGATCTCAAATTCACACAGAGTCAGAGTACTTTAGCAACCTATTGAAACCTTGTCTCACAAATTTAAAATAATAAAGGGATGCAGATGTAGCCCCATGTGATGGCTCAGGATTCAATGCTTAGTAGTCCACTAAAAAGCAAATGTGTATTAGATCTAGTTATAGGAACATGAAAGCCCAAAAACAGACTGTTCAATGAAACAAAAATTTGAAGCATATGCATAAGGTCATCAATTTTGTGTATCGTTTATTGATATATGCAAGGTTTTTTTTGAATATCAGAGAATGAGTGTATATTCAATTCATGACAGACTAAGACAAGGAAGGCAGTAGGGGTCAGGTAGGGCTCAGTATAGAATGCTTATGGGCACTGACCCCCAGCACTGGAAACAACAAAAAAGGGGAAAATACAGACAGAGAAGGGGAAGGCAGCCTGAGGAACATCATGAAGCATTTGTTTGGTTTACTTATGAATGAATGTGAGACAAATGACAAAATTTTAATAGTCAATTTTAAATGGTGGCTGCATGACTTCTGGGTTTTCCACTTTCTCCCTAAACTTGTGCTAGGACTGATAGTGTTTCGGACTCTAAGCCATGGGTGAGCAAACTCTTCTTCTAAGACAAAGGGTCTCATAAGTTGGTAGAACCAAGGCTTGAACTCATCATGTAACCCAGGCAAGCTGGAAAACTGCTGCGGTGCTCTCACCTCAGCCTCCTGAGTGCTGGACATGTGCCTCAATGTCCAGCTAGTAAAAGTTTTCAGTAAAGGGCCAGGATGTAAATGTGTAAATTTTGTTTCTGAGGCAGCATCCTGCTGTATATTCCAGGATGCTTGAGAATTCACCATGTTCTCTGACTGAACTCAAACTCACAGAGATCTTATTTCAGTCTCCCATGCGCAGTACCCAGCAAGATAGGTAAATACTTGAACTGTGGGCCACATGCTCTCCATGGCAGCATCTTACCTGAGGGGCAGAGACAAGCTGAGGCCACCAGTCTAGTGTAAAGTCAACATGGCTTGGAATTCATTAATCCTGGGTACAGGCAGAGAGGAGGAAAAAAGGCCATCTGTAGGGTCAAAGAGAAGTGTGTCCCTTTTATAGGCATAGAAAGTAGGCAAGGGACATTAAGCAGGAAGATGTTCATACACATTTGAGGTCAAAATTCTCTGTTTGTGTTGACCCTCATTAGGCAAAGTCCTTGAAGTGCCTGGTATAAATGT
>NW_004525267.1:4158-5101 GCF_000260255.1 Octodon degus
ACAGATTTGGCAATATCCTTTGAACTTATTGGAAATGTACACTATCTGGAGCCCTCTCCAGACCTATAGAATGAACAACTACAAAGTAGGGCAACACAATCAAGGCCTTTAGGTTACTCTGATGCTTGAAAATAGTAGAGCCTCACTGTGCCCAGGAAGCTATGGTAAGATTCCTCAGAAGAGAGGTATGAGGTGTGAGCTGGGTTGCTGTCATTCTGCATGGACGGGCAGTTGAATCAGAGATTTCAAAATTAATAAGGCACTGAGGTAAACGAGCCATCACACTGGTCAGGAGATGAGGTCTAGCCTTTCACACAGGTTCCTCCTGTGCCACAACGAGATTGTACATACCTCTCTTCATTACCTCACGGAGTTTGCACTGTGCCTTGGAAATGCGGGGTCTGATATTGTCTTCTGCACTGATGTAAAAGAGGAAGGGGCTCCAGCGCACAGCAACCAGACACAGCATAGGAACAAGAAGTGGCTTTTATTGCTGATGGGTCTGCAAGTGCCGCTGTCACCCTGAGAACCCCAAACAGGGCTTTGCTGAGACCATTCTTACTCTCTAGAGCAGCACTGGTGCAGATGAGGTTGCAGAAGCACTCACAGGAAGACTTGGAGGAAGTGGGAGACCTTGGCAGGAATTTCCTGTTCCAATTTTAGGCTCCATTGCAAAACAGTCATGGGCTGCTGCATGATTGAAATCACAGACATAGCCTCCTAGTTCCTGGAGGCCACAACAAAAGGTGAGAGATTCTTTCTTTGTTTTCCTCCCTCAGCACCAAGCCACCTTCAGGTGGTGCTCTTTAGTTTAGCTCCCTCCAGCCTCAGCCTGTGCATGAACCAACCCCACCAGTCTTTGTAGAGCCTACATGTAACACTTCCTGTGGAAGTCATTGTGGAAGTGCAGTTCAGCTGATCTGAGAACATCCTAAGAACCCAT
>NW_004525267.1:5645-6198 GCF_000260255.1 Octodon degus
CTGTCCCAGTGAATGCATCTGCTCATCTCATGCACTGACACCTCTGGCTTACATCACTCTTTGTTTTTTTTTTGTTGTTGTTGTTTTACATCACTCTTTCATTGAGAAGGCTGCTTCTCCTACTTAAGTCAGGACAACTGATGTCAGCTGGGACTGTTACAGGAGAAATTTCTGTAGACGGACCTCCTACAGTCCATGTCGTGCAGCTGCTCAGCGCTGGATTTCTTTCTCTTTGGCACCTGCGTCTTATTCTTAAACCATATTTTTGTTCCCATTTCTCACTTCACAGGTTTCTCCTATCCTTTTGGTCATCCTTTCTGTTCTGTGTCATTATTGTCCCTCACTGTCACTTGGTACCTGCGATACACAGCGGGAAAAGCTTTAACCCTCTCAACTTCTTTTACTTAACTCTGGTAAGGTCTGCATGGGACTTGTATTCTTCGATTGATTTCACTTGAAAATTCCTATACACATTCCTACATATATTTGTCTCCTTGCCTTTCTGTCTGCGCTATGCATCTTTCTTATTGCCTTGTGATTATCAGTATTGTCT
>NW_004525267.1:35312-35998 GCF_000260255.1 Octodon degus
CTTATATAGCTAGGTGCTCCTGTGTTTTGTGCATACATATTTATGAGTGTTACCTCTTCCTCTTCTATTTTTCCCCCAACCAGCACAACATAGTGGCCTTCTTTATTTCGTTTGATCATTCTTGCTTTGAAGTTAAGACTGTCTGAGAACAGGATTGGTACTCGTGCTTTTCTCTGAGGTGGTGGGGCATGTAGTATTGTTTTCCACCCTTTGACTTTCAGCCTATAAATTTTTGTTGAGTAATGAGTGTTTGTTATGTACAGCATATTGGTGGATTTCGCTTCCTGATCCACTATGCCAGTCTATTTCTTTTAATTGTTGAATTGAGTCCATTTACATTGATGCTTATAATTGAGATGTATTGACTTATGGTTGACATGTTGTTTGCCTACGGTAGTATACCCCTTTTTCTCTTGTATTTGTTTTCCCTATTTGGTGGGTTCTTTCATTCTGATTTGTGGAGTTATGGTCATATTTGTCCCTCTCTAGAATATCCTTTAGTAGTCTGTGTAGGGTTGGCTTTGTTATCATGAAATTCTTTAGTTGTTCTTTGTCATGGAAGTATTTCACTTTTCCATCAAACTTGAAAATGTGTTTTGCAGGGTATGGCTGTCTGATCTGGAATTTTTTTCTTAGAGAACTTGAAGTACATTGCTCCATGCTCTTCTTGACTTGATGATTTGTGA
>NW_004525267.1:37847-38811 GCF_000260255.1 Octodon degus
ACCATGCCCACTCTCAATTGCCTCTCAGCATGCCCTGGGAGTGGGATCTGGCATAGCAGGACTGGGGATTGAACCCCTGGTCTCTGAGTCTCTTGTATGCACTTTAATCCACTGAACTTTTTGGCCAGCCCTTACTCATGTGTTTCTAATCAAATATTACCTGAGAAAGCTTTGTCCAGAATAGGGTTATATAATGCAGCTAATGTAGTTTTCTCATGAACTCCAAAAACTACCTTTGGTTAATAACGTTGTATGCTCTGGACAGAGAAAATGACACAGAACAAAATTAAATATTCTGTGTGAGTCAGCTTTGCACATGCCTGTAACTCAGGACTTGGTAGCCTAAGGCACAATGCTCCCCACCAGTTCAAGGCCAGCCTTGGATAAATGGGGAGGTCCAGCCCATCCTGAATTGCACTGTGAGACCCTTTTTGAAAAAATTTTCAAGTAAATGTGGTAAGGTTTATTACTTTTTGATCTTTATACATTTAATTTCTTTCTTTTTACTTACTATTTCTTTATCTTTTTTCATGTTTGAATTATTACATCTTTTTTTCTTTTCTTTTCTTTTTTTTTTTTGATACCAGGTATCAAACTCAGGGCATTTTACTTCCTAGATAGGCATTTAGGCCAGTGTGCTATCACACCAGACCAACTTATTATTTCTTAATTTATTATATTGATATCAAGTTAAGTAGAAGTGATAAACATACACATTCTTGCCTTGTTTCCACCTTTAGAAAAAAAAGTGTCATCGTTTGGTATGAAGTTATCAATGGCTTTTCCTTGTCCTAAATTAAGTCACAGATGTTCCTTCTATTCTTAATTTGTTGGAAGTTTTTGTCTTGATCATATTTTGGAAATTTCAAATCTTGTAACTGTGTCTGTTGAGGTAAATATAGAAATATTCTCCATCGTTTGTTAAAGTAACTATGCTTTGATTTCTAGATACTAAGCCAATATT
>NW_004525267.1:40629-41724 GCF_000260255.1 Octodon degus
TTTTTTGTAGGTTTCCAGAGTCAAAAATCCTAAGATGAATTGGAAACATACCTTCTCTGCCTTCTCAAAGGTTTAATGTAAAATTGGTGATTTTTCCTATGTTATATCATAGATAAAATTTACTATTCCTTCAGGATTGCAATATTTTTTCTATATGAATTAGACTACTAGTGATCCCCTTGTTTACAACCTCCCAAGATCTTGGATTACAGGCACACTCTCCAGGGCCAGACACAATAGCTGTCCCAGGATAGGGCCGGCATATCATGCTCAGGGATCAAACCTTCAGACCCTGCGCCTTGTTGCAGGCACTTTAATCCACTGAACTATTTGGCTGGCCCTTCAAATTCAATTTTTGACTCAACAAAAGAAATTATAAACTAATAAACTAATGAACTAGAATTTATTATTGTGGGGAGTAGATACTGAAAGGTAGGACAGTGGAAGTGAGTGCAGGGTTAGCCTCCCTGGCAAGCATGGTTCCTGTCTGTTGTATTCACTCAGAATTGGTAGATACTGAGACTTGGACTGCCCACTCTTGTAGATGCTGAATGGTGGGAACCTTGAGCAGCAACAGTCAAAGTCCAGCCTCTACTGTAATTGAGAAATTAATGAACACCAGTTGAAGTGTTGTACCCTGAGGACCTTTCCCCTGGGAAGCTGATGGCTACCAGTATCTTGCATAGCTTTCCATGCCCTGGGCCTAGAGTTGTTCCTTCTAATAAATGCCTCAAATTGGTAGCTGAAATCCTAGCTGCTCTAGTTCTGGGGAGCCAGGCTTGGGGTTTTCCAGATTTGAGAGAGACAAGGTGCTAAACAGGTCAGAGGCAAGGTCTAATTGTTTTCAGTTCAGGATCTGTGGGAGTGAGAAGAGTGAAAGCTTTTCAGTGGCCTGGTGCTAAAATCTATCAGCCCTAGGGAGCCAGGCTGGGAGCCAAATGTTTGCTGGGTACATGTAGTGGAATGGAATTCACTCCCTTCACTACAGCTGAGGGTGTGAGCATTTAGGACATAGGAACGTAGAGGAGCAGAGATTTACTCAGGGTGTAAAGGAGATGAGCAGGCTCTTCTAATGACCATCAGAAAGTCCTCCCT
>NW_004525267.1:43228-44417 GCF_000260255.1 Octodon degus
AGAGAGAGAGATATGAAAGGAGGCCCAAAACATCTAGATTTGAAGGCCTTATCTAACAGACTCATGAATGAGCACGGGAAATTCTAATCTCCAACTCTCAACTATGAGGTCCCACCACACAGCCTAATATGTTACACTAAGTGGACAGACCTTTGGTGAATGCGGAAGCTACTGATCAGTTGTCATCAATGCAGCCATCAAATACTATCATTCAGTTGAGGAAAAGTATGCTTCTAGCCCTCAATAGTTCTCAACAAAATTGATAGCAGTAATTAAACATTATACCAATGAATACAAAACATCCATGAGTCCATACTGAAAAACAGAAATGGTTTATGTATAATATTATCTTTGTATTTAAATAAACTCAAGGAGCCAGTGTTTTCTATCAGATTGCCAGAAGATCAATAAATACATAATACTGAATTAAAGAATGTCCAGGATATGTCTAGGTATAACAATATTACACAGGTAGGGATGACACAGCTGAAAGGATTTTTGAAGAAAACACACTGGAGAATAAGATGTTTACACATTCTCATGCATCTGCCTAGAAATTGCTTTATAATTATGGAAGGCACAGTATGTATACCCTAGGACAGCTCCAGTAGACACCTCCTTGACTAGGTGAGCAGAGCCAATGGGAAGCAATGAGCGATGGACAAAGGATGAAAGCAGCAAGAAGTATGTGGTACTATCTACGTGTGTTTCCTGCTGTTTGTCTTGGCTATACGTTTAGGCTGACTTTAATCCTGAGAAAATAGTCACACAGCAATTCCAGAAGACAACTGACCTATTCTGCATACACAAGTCAATTCGATGAACAAACAGGATGACAAAAAGGAAAGGAGAGATTTTTGTCTCAAAACACTGACATGCCATTTTCCACCCAAAATAAGAACTAGCCAGAAAAGAATCAGCCTTGGAAACTAGAGATCACAGCTGCCAGCCCAATCAGCTTAGCCTTGTCTTCAAGAGCAGCCACAGACCGAGAGAATTGTGATGACAGGGAAGCCAAGGATAGGCTGATGGGGCTTGCATTTGCAATCTCTACTTTTCAAGGCTGATTCTTTTCTGGCTAGGTCTTATTTTGGGGAAAAGAGACATACAGTGCTATCTTGGTTCACAAACTTAATTCTTCATGATTATGGCTGTAAACTGACTTGGACAAAACCAAATCAAATTCAGT
>NW_004525267.1:45770-46512 GCF_000260255.1 Octodon degus
TGATCTTATTTCCATGTATTCTTCCAATCAAAGTATGTTATTTGGACAAGCAAATCCAAGGGATGAAAAAAAGTCTAGAGATTCTGTGTCTTAATTAATTTTGTCTCAGCAATGCAAAAAAAGTAGCTAAGACACTAAGGCTCTAGATTTCCACTCACCCCTTTGATTTTCTGTCATTTTTGAGACAAAAAACACCTGACATTGAAAGTTAAAGGAGCAGAGATTTAGCTAGCTGGAAGTTTCAGTGGTTAAGTACTGGGTTGTAGGCCAGGGTGGCCAGTACCACAGGAATCGCAGAGGAGAAAGAATTCATGGGAGCAGATGGTAGCAAAGCAACAAGGAACAAATACAGCACTTTCTGTCTCTCACATCACATCCAGTGGTCTTAGGACAGGCGGCACACACACTCTTAAACCTAGTGTGCTTAATCCTAACACTGCACCAAGAATCAGTGCAATGAATGTATATTACACAATGATAAGTTTAGGACAGAAATACAGTTGGCATTAGGGAATTTTGGATGAATGAGGATTCCATACAGAAGAGCAGTTTTTGTTCTTTTTGTATGGGCATTGACTTTTTTATGGTGCATTTATTTACTTTGTTTTCAAAAGGGTGCAAAATAGGAAAAACAAAGCATTGAAAAGGATACCAAATCTCATTAAACAAGCAAAGTTTTAGGAATTCACCAATGGCTGGTGTATTACATGATGTTATCTTCAAATAAGTCATTTAAGTTATC
>NW_004525268.1:0-1187 GCF_000260255.1 Octodon degus
TACTTCTGCCTTCATTGTCTGAGAGAGGAGAGAGATGGGAGAGTGACAGGGAAAATAGGAATTTAGATGGTCATAAATAAGTATCAATTACCTACAGGAATGTCAACCTGTACTACAAATATGAACAAAAAAGGGACGGGTATCACAAGATGGGAAGAGGGGAGAATGGGTGTGTTATAGGATAAGAGGAATGCAGATGTGGTGTGTGCTGTCCCCACTGTCTACACGGAATGTCAGCAATATGTCTCGAACAGGGATTAATGAAATATAGGAAGTGCTTTGATAGCCAGGCTCAGAGCTCACATCACATTCAACAAGATACAGTTTCCTAGGTATAGCTGTTCACATCTTAATTGGGCTGAGAAAATGTCAAGACTGTTCAGGTAGAATAGACAAGACAGGAACACACTGGGTGGAGGCAAGACTTAAGGAAATACTTACTTTTCCTGGAAAGAAAAGTCTTTGCCATGTCAGAAGTGTTCCAAGGACATGTCCCTGGTGCTATCTCTAGTGTGTGTGTGTGTGTGTGTGTGTGTGTGTGTGTGTGTGGGTTTTGATCTATCTCAGAATTTCTATGTATCTATCTGTCCAGTGATGACAGTGACTTGTAGGATTGCTATCACAACAACTGTGGAGGAAATTAACTAGTAAACTTTAAAAAAGCAATACATTCCCGAGTGTGGGTTTACTCAGGATTTTGACAAGGAGGAATTCAGTTTGGGCAATGTTGAAGTATTCTGAAATACTTGCCATACAGAGGACCTTCCAGGAGAAGAACACAGCAGCTGCTTGGGCAGGAATCAGGGTGCTGACGAGGTCACAGGGACTTGGGTGGGGGTTGTGGCCTCATCTTAAAGGTGGAACTTGGTTTGACGGAGCCCTAGAAGAACAGATTCTGTACCTGGGCACAAGGCTTGTGGCAGTTGAGTGGACACAAACGGAGTCCAGAGGAAAGCTGCGTTTGTTTCTAATCACCTGGGAACAAATAGCATTTTGAACAGAATATTCTGTCATGTTGATGCCTGACTGAAAGTAAATTTTTCTGAATGGTCATAATGACAAGTTAGATCAATTCTTTAAAGACAAAATCTTGGACCGTTCATTATACTCTCAGTATATTCTACAGGCATGCATAAGTGTGTATGTCACCATCTGCCTGTAGGCCTGGGTGGTCCAGTAGTACTTAG
>NW_004525268.1:2674-6135 GCF_000260255.1 Octodon degus
GGTGTAAATGATCATTCCTGGATTTTCACATTCTCATCTCTAACATGCTCACAATATGTGCTGTATGACAATTCTAGCATTCAAACAGGGAAGTCAATCAGTGTCATTGCAGGGGGATGAGGTCATTCAGAATCTATCAGAGATTTTCATTTATGGACTTCATGTAGTAGGGTGCAGTGGTGAGATGTTGGGGACACCAGAAGCCTCAGCAGGTATCATAGGGAGAATTTCCTTTAATTGTATGATGAGAGCTCATATGAAGATCTTAGAAAGTACACAGTTGCATGGAGGGTTGTGTGGAAGGGTTCCTTTTCCTGCCCTTAACAGGAGAGATGAGTGTGCAGTAGAGCAATGGTTCAGGACTATAGAGCCATTACCTCTATTCCCCAGCTGTGTGTCCTGATTGAAATATAGCTGGAGAAGCCCCAGGCTGGCTTTTTCTCTCTGGTGTCTCTTCATTGGAATAATGAAACGATCTTTTTTCTTTTTACCCAATGAAAAGTGAAGAATCCCACTAAGAAAATCAAACTATTGGGACGTTAGTGTCCCTGTGCATCATGCCAGGCCCCGTGTTAAAACCAAACCTAACACCTTTCCATCCTCATACACGCATCATACTTATCTCTTCAACAAGATAGCTCACTATTTTCCAGAGAGGAAATGCACTGCCAATGTCTGACTTGGATGCTTTGAATTTGGTTGCAGATAATCTAGGCGATGAGGATGAGGATGATGAAATGAGCCTGGATTCCAGTAGCAGCACATAAGCAAGTGTGATACCCAGTTATTTCTGTAAATATTATATCCATGAGGTCAAAGTCGTTCCAAATTTCAAAGTGAAAGTAAGAATGCTTCTGGTGGTTGTGTTATTCCCTCTTCCAGAGATACCTTGGCCCTTTTGCAGTGCTTAGAGATTTCTCCGTGGAAATGGGAGTGTGAGTCACCTAGAGGAACCAGACATTGTGAGAATTCTTTCCCGTAAAGAAACCACTTGTACCATGGAGGGGCAAAATGACTATAAGATGGCACATTTTCTTTCAGTATTCTTGGAGTGAGGCTATGACATGTCTGCCCTAAGAAGAAATGCAGAGTGAACCTGAATATCCACTAAAGAAAATAATAAGATGTCACAAGATTCGTAGAAAAGTTTTGTTTTGTTGAAGCAGCTTCTCACTATGTAGTTTAAACTGGCCTTGAACTCACCGTATAGCCCAAGCTGACCTTAAACTTCCAAACATCCTCCTGGCTCAGCCTCTTGAGTGCTGCAGTTATAGGCATGTACCACCTCCCTGGCTAGAAACAGTGGTGGGATGTCCTAGTCTATGGATGCCCACAATGCAGCAGCCCATGTTGTCTGGTCGCCTAGAATATTCAAAACTGTATATGCACAAGATTTTTCCCCATCAGCGTTCTTATTGACTGTTCCCTCTCATTGCTCTACATTCCAGGCATAGCTTAGTGTTCTTCCTCATCACATTACAGTCTACCCAGTTCACAGAGAAGTGGTTGGTCTTTCTCTGTTCGTGTCTGTCAGTCAGTCAGTGATTCTGTCTGTCTGTCTCATAGTCAGGGCAAACAAGGAATGTGCAATGCAGGGGTGCAGAGTTTCCCTCAGCCTCCTGTGAATGCTGCAAGAATTGGCCCAAAGCTTTGATGACAACCATGTGGGGAGCTGTGGATTATGGTCCATCCCAATTATCATTGCTCTGCTTCATCTCTTCAGTCTGTTTGCAGAGGAAGAAAATGAACTTGGGCCAGATTCACTAGATGAAAACTACTTGCTCCTCTCTTGTCATCCTGCTGAGGGCAAGCCACAGGAATGTGCAAGCAGTGGGGCCTTCCCATCACAGAAGCCTGAAGGCCACTCTGCTGTGGTTGGGTCCAGTGAGTACTTACATCACTCTACAGATAATAGGTCCTCTATGATGGGCTCTCTGTGCTCAGCTCCTCCATCTCACATGAGAGAGGTGTCTGCAGGTGGTCCAGCAGGCCTGCTTTGGTTGAGACCTTGTGCAGAGTCAGGCCTGTCTGCACGTCATCTGTGCCTCTGCATCACTGGGAATCCTGAGCTTGTTGTTCACTGTGCAGGTTTGCACAGTGGTGAGTGAGGAAAGCAGGAGCCTGAGCTCTCATTGCCAGCCCTGCTGCCTGCCCACGGCTGCTTCAGAGCTCAGTGTACAGGGTGCCCATTTCTTCTGTTCAGTAATGTTCTTGAGAGTTTATTTGCCTCTGTTTCCTCCAGTCTTTGATGGACAATAGGCTGGCTAGCTATTGACACAATTATTTTTGAGGTCTGTTTCTTTTTCTGATTTCCACTTCACATTGTCTGCCTGCTCAGACACTGCTTTCCTTCCAAATGAAGTACTCTAACTTTCCATCTTCCACCAGGTAGGTTATGGTGCTATCCATCGTGGGACTAATGTGGTCACAAATGCCTTTGATCCCACTATTCAGGATCCTCATGCAGGAGAAGAGCTTGGAGTTTGAGATTGGTCTGGGATACATAGTGAGACTGTGTGTGTGTGTGTGTGTGTGTGTGTGTGCGTGCGCGCGCGCGCGCGCATGGGTGCACATACATGCACAATTTAGTTTTGCAGCACTTGGACAAATTTCTCTGACTTTGTTTCCATCTCCACAAAAAGTCATCAGGGTGGTATCTATATCAGATAGATGTGTTCGCTTTTTAAAAAGAAGAACCCAGCTTCTTAAAGAGCTTTTCCAGTGTGGTTGTGCAGTAGGTGGAATGGAATATCCACACCTGAGAACAAGGCTCCTTGGGACTTGTTTGCATCTGCAGGCTTTTATTACTAGGAAGCAGATGAGGGAAGAGTTTAAGTGTGGACACAGTTGAATAAAGAAACCTTGTTAAAATCGGCAGCTGATGGGCATAGAGCAAAGGCAGCCAGCTTCACATCTTTGAATGGGTTATGGCAGAGGGCAGTTGAATTTAGTTACATCATGGGGATAAATAAGACATTGTAGGAAAGTTCTAAGTTGTCTGGGCATGGTTGTGATCCTGTGTATTCTGACCACAGAGCTCTGTGTATGTCAGTTTGAGAGTGAACTCAACTGCCAGATATTTGAGAAGAAAGTACAGAAGGCACCAGAAAACCTTGGATAGCTTCCTGCATCAGAGAGGTCTTTCCACCTCTGACATCATTTTTTCTGTTGGTGACAGTCATTTTTATCAACCCCTGTATTGGATGCAGATGTATCATCCTTCAACACAATAGGATCTCTCATAATTCATGTTGAGAATCCATATAAATGATGTAGAAACTTTGTTATGAGGAAGCATGGAGGATACACAAGACTGACAGTATCCCTGTAGAGAGGAAGTGGATGAAGGCGGGCACTGGAAGCTTGGCTGGGTTCAGGAAGGTGCCTTCTTAAAACATTTGCTCTAAGGGATTGGTGGGGAGTGCTGTCAGACAGGTGCATGGGGCCAGAAATAAGAAACA
>NW_004525268.1:7713-8609 GCF_000260255.1 Octodon degus
TCTGGGAATACTCCTGGGTCAGTGCTTTGAGTATGGAGACTGCAAAGCCAAACAGAGCCTTTCTTCCACCACTTGGAGCTTTGCAGTGTGCACTGACTGTGGTGACCAGTGCCAGCCCTTTCAGGATAAGGAAAAAAGTGGTATGGCAGTCACCCTTCTCTACGTTTATTGTCAGGTATTTGTTGCTGCAGGAGGCAGTATATTTTTGCATGTGTTCTCTGGGACTGCATGAAATATCAGACTCTAGCTCCAGAATATTGGTATTGAGGAACAGATGATACCTGCTATACATTTATTTTTATCAATCATAGTTTTGTAAATTGGAAGTACTTTCACCTCAAAGTTTTATCTTTACAGTATATGTAACAAATATTAATATAAATAGTACATGAGACTCTTATGTCTCCTGTCTAGGTGTCCCTAGGTGTCTCATTTTCCAAAGGCTCATGCAGTCATAGGCTGGGCTTTTTCAGAGCTGGCTGAATCTAGAGTATGTATGTGATGCTGGGATTGATTTTTGGTGCAATGCTAGGATCACCGTCACTAGGATTAAGAGTGTGTGTTCTGACTGTCCTAATTACCCTGGATGAGATGTGAGGGATAGAAAGAGCAGTGGCTGTCCCTTCTTGCTTTGCTACCTTCTGCTCCCATGAATTTTTTCTCCACTGCAATGCCTGTGGACCTCACCACCCTGGCATGGAGCCAGATACTTAGGCAATAAAACTGCCAGCTAGCTAAATCTCTGCTACTTTAAATTTGGGTGTCAGGTATTGTTTCTCAGCTGTGAGAGAAAATCCAAGAAGTGAGAGGAAATCTAGAAATGCTATGTCTTAATTACTTTTCTTGCATTTCTGAGATAAAATTAACTGAGACTCAGTCTCTGGAGGTCCTCTCAC
>NW_004525268.1:10075-10681 GCF_000260255.1 Octodon degus
ATCAGCCTTGAAAAGTAGAGATTGCAAATGCCAGCCCATCACCCTGTCCCTGCCTTCCTTGCCATCACTATTCTCTTGGTCCATGGCTGCTCTTTTTTTTAATTGTTTATTGCTTTAGAGCTAGAAAATGATACAAAATTTTAACAGCAACATAGTAGGAGAGTAACAGTGGTTAGTAGATTGCTTACTGTTGTCTTTAAAGTAGTAACCAGATTTTAATGTAGAGGTATGAAAAATTGATCAAACAATATAAGCACAAATATTTATTTTCAGAGAACCACTAAAAATTAGTAGTATAGCTATAATCTTGTGTGGGTATATATATTATATAATTTGTAAAATATATAATATATGTACAATATAAAAATATATTTACTTTTCCTTCTTTGCTCCTTCTTCCATTAAAGTTTCTCTTTCCTTTTGACAAGTGCCTTCCCATTTCCTAATATCTATTATATATTTTGGACCTTACGTACTTTTAGTTTCTTACACGGGGGAGCCAATACTGTACTTACACATGCAAATATGATTTATTTCACTTATGAATATGGTCTCAAGTTGCATCCACTCTGTGGGTTGTCCTTTCATTTGTTAGTGAATTCTTTT
>NW_004525268.1:44217-46056 GCF_000260255.1 Octodon degus
AGATGGAAAGCAAAAAGGAAAATCAGCACAAGCATTGGTATATGCCTACATAGCACTGGCTACTTCTTCAAGTGTATTGAAACTCACTCTGAGGAGGCAGTGGTCACTGAGACTCAGAGCCCTTGAATGCTGGAGAGATGTTTCACTTGTCTCTATACACAGTTTCCAACTAAGAACCAAACACTGAGGAGGCTCTCAGAAGGGTTCATTCAGTGAATTCACAGAGGTATTTCACCTCTGACTATCACAACTGTATTTCGATCCAAACATCCTGTCAGATATGCTGTCATTCTCACAGAGAAATCCAAATGGCCTCCACAAGCCATCCAAGACTTATAATATTCCTTCCACCTGTGAGCACCGAAGAAAAGGTGACTGTCCCCAGGGTTTCCTCTGCTGGATCACCTTGTCAAGTGAAGCACGGTCTCTAAAAAATGCACCTACATTCTGTGCCAAGAGGGGCCCTTGGTTGAGGCCATTTACTATATGGTTTTGAAATGGTTTATGTTAATCATGTCATTACTTTTGATTCTCCACTGAACCCTCACTGATACTTAAACTCTCAGGCATTTTTAACAAAGTATAAAAAATGAAGTTATTATTAGCAAACATGTGAGAAATGCTGGTCGCATGCAAACTTTCCTCAGCAGAGAGCAGAAAAGGGCACAAGTGTCCAGTTTTAAAGCACAAGCCCACTATCCTTGAATTCCCTTCATCAACTAGTGCAGAACTACTAAACATGCCAAAAGCTGTATTTTTTGTTATTGTTGTTTTGTTTTTGTTTTGCCATACCAGGGAATGAACTCAGAACCTTGTACCTGCGAGGCAGGCACTTAGGCCACTGAACTATTTCCCTGGCCCCCAAATTGTGGCTTTCACCTTCTCTAAGTTTTGTTTATTCCCTCAGACCTCATATTCCTTTTATGGGCAGTTGAGGGCAACTTCCAATTCTAAGCCCAGATATCTTGAGTACAACCTCATGTTCATATCATCCCTGGATTGGTTTTGGGGCTTGCAGGCTATATAAACCTGTTTTATGTCCACACTGTGGAGTTCACTGAGCAGATGGACAAATTCACTGTGGAATACATTTGTCTCTCACTCAACACCGCTTAGCTCAGACTATTTCTGCTAAGAATGGAGGCAGGGAGACATTCCTGGGCTTCCCCTGAATTTTCTGAATGCAAAATTCTTCCCTCATCCTTTTCAGTTTTCACTTGTGTCATAATAACATTGTTCATTCTGGGATATCCTCGTCCTTCAGATCTGCTGACATTCTTTCCTCAACCTGCTCCTTCAGTTCTGGTTTCTGACCAATTGGACTCAGCTCAGGTTCCTCTATAGGACATGTTGTTTACACAAAAATTTAGTTTTTACGTGGAATCCTCATAAAACATAAAAACATATCACCCCCCTGAGGGATCCAGCAAAAGGATACAGGGAAAGCCCTCAGGGAGGTAAGGTCTGACTCTTAGCAACAAGGTAAAGGAGACATAAACTAAGAATTTATCAGGCATTAAAAGAAGTATGGAGAGTTGCACTAAATGAAGCTTTCTTCTAACCAAAATTTTAAAGACTTAAAAATGGTAAAAATTTGAACTCTAATAAACACTCCCTGCAAATAATCTATCTCTCTTTATATTCATATACTTTTCTACCATGTTCTTCCTCTGAGCTCACCCCACAGGTTGATAAGTACCAGTTATCAGTAAAGAGAAGTCAAATCAAGCAGAAGTAATAGCCACTAGTCTTAAGGTCTCCCAAACAACATCCTTCAAATAAATCCCTCCTTTAGATCTCTGCAAACACAATATTCTATTTCCTAAATTCCTCATCTAA
>NW_004525269.1:0-5092 GCF_000260255.1 Octodon degus
GTAACTTTTGTAATAAATGTACTTCACAGTTCCGCTCTGTGAAAAGAGTAGCAGATCATTCAGTCTCCTAACCGAAAGCATCCTTGCAGTTGGAGACTTTCCAGCTGGAGGTGCAGAGAAACTACAAAAGAT
Organism: Octodon degus; assembly: GCF_000260255.1. Classification (NCBI taxonomy): domain Eukaryota; kingdom Metazoa; phylum Chordata; class Mammalia; order Rodentia; family Octodontidae; genus Octodon; species Octodon degus. Next base: position 133 of record NW_004525269.1, read on the forward strand.
TTTTCTCTCTCCCATTCATTCCTATGTGCAAAGAGCCACAAACACGTTTGTATACTCCAGTACCCTGAGGAGGGCTGCTTGTTTCTACTGCATGATTTGTGTTTCTATGTGTGAGGTCTTAATGCTGAAGATCCAGCTAAGCTCCTGCTTCTTTGGGAAGCAGAGCACTCCATTCCTGTTCCTGTATAGAGCACAACACAGATCTCTGGCTGAAATGTCACTTTTGTAACTAAGGTACTTCACAGTTCCGCACTGTGAAAAGAGTGGCAAACCTTTCAGTCTCATAAGAGAAATCATCCGTGAAGTTGGTGATTTTCCAGCTGGAGGTGAAGAGAAACTGCAGAAGGTTGTTCTCTCACCCATTCAATCTTATGGGCAAAGAGAAAAAAAATCTTTTGTACACTCAAGTGCCCTGAGGAGAGCTTCTTGTTTCTACTGCATAATTGTGCTTCTATATGTGAGTTCTTGATGCAGACGAGCCAGTTGAGCTCCAGCTTCTTTGGGAAGCTGGGCACTCCAATGCCTGTTCCTGTATACAGTGCAACACAGAACTCTGGTTAAAAAGATTACTTATGTAAATAAAGTACTTCAGAGTTCCACGCTCTGAAATGATTGGCATATCATTCAGTCTTCTAAGACAAAGCATCTGTGAGGTAGGTGACTTAACAACTGCAGGTGCAGAGAAACTGCACAGGTTGTTCTCTCTCCATTCAGTCCTGTGGGCAAAGAACAACAAACACGTATGGAGACAACAGTGCCCTGAGAAGAGCTGCTTGCTTCTACTGCATGATTTGTGTTTGTTAGTCTGAGATCTTAATGCAGAAGAGCCAGCTAAGCTCCAGCTTCTTTGGGAAGCAGGGCATGCCAATGCCGGATCCTGTATACAGCCCAACACAGAACTCTGTCTAAAACGTCACTTTTGTAACTAAAGTACTTCACAGTTCCACGCTGGAAAAGAGTGGCAAATCATTCTGTCTCCTAAGAGAAAGCATCCGTGAAGCTGGTGACTTTTCCGCTGGAGGTGGAGAGAAAATGCAGAAGTTTGTTCTCTCTCCCATTCAATCCTATGGGCAAAGAGCGACAAACACGTTTGTAGACTCCAGTGCCCTAAGGAGACCTTCTTGTTTCTACTGTATGATTTGTGCTTCTAAGTGTGACTTCCTAATGCAGAAGAACCAGGTAAGCTCCAGGGTCTTTGGAAGCAAGGCCCGCCAATTCCTCTTCCTCTATATAGCGCAACACAGAACTTTGGCTAAAACTTCACTTTTGTAACTAAAATTCTTCACAGATCCGCGCTGTGAAAAGAGAGGCAAATCATTCAGTCTCCTAAGAGAAAGCATACATGAAGTTGTTGACTTTCCAGGTGGCGGTGCAGAGCAACTGCAGAGGGTTGTTCTCTCTCCCATTCATTCCTAAGCGAAAAGAGCCACAAACTCATTTTTAGACTCCAGTGCCCTGAGTAGAGCTACCTTTTACTACTGCATGATTTGTGTCTCTAAGTGAGAGTTCTTAATGCAGAAGAGCCAGCTAAGATCCAGCTTCTTTTTGAATCAGGTCACTCCAGTTCTTGTTCCTGTATACAACGCAACACAGAACTCTGACTAAATCATCTATTTTGTAACTAAAGTACTTCACAGTTCAGCGATGTGAACAGAGTGGCAAATCATTCAGTCTCCTAAGAGAAAGCCACCGTGAAGTTGGTGACTTTCCAGCTGGAGGTGCAGAGAAACTGCAGATGGTTGGTCTCACTCTCATTCATTCCTCTGGGCATAGAGTCACAAACAATTTTGGAGACTCCATTGCCCTGAGGAGAGCTGCTTGTTTCCACTGCACGATTTGTGTTTCTAAGTGTGAGTTTTTAATGCAGAAGAGCCAACCAAACTCCAGAAACTTTGGGAAGCAGGGCACTAAAAATCTTTTTTCCTCTATGCAGCGCAACAGAGAATTCTGGCTAAAACTTCACATTTGTAACTAAAGTACTTCACAGTTCCGCACTGTGAAAAGAGAGTTTTTAGTGCAGAACAGCCAGCTAAGCTCCAGCTTCTTTGGGAAGCAGGGCTCTCCAATGCCTCTTTCTATATACAGCGCCACACGGAACTCTGGCTAAAACATCACTTTTGTAAATAAAGTACTTAACAATTACGTGCTGTGAAAGAGTGGCAAATCACTCAGTCTCCTAAGAGAAAGCATCCGTGAGATTATTGATTTCAGGCTGCAGGTGCCGAGAAAATGCAGAAGGTTGTTCTCTCCACCATTCAATCCTCTGGGCAAAGAGTCTCAAACAAGTTTGTTGACTCCAGTGCCCTGAGGAGAGCTACTTGATTCTCCTGCATAATTTGTGTTTCTAAATTTCAGTTGTTAATGCAGAAGAGCCAGCTAAGCTCCAGGTTATTTCGGAAGAAGGGCACTCCAATGTCTGTTCCTCTATACAGCGCAACAGAGAGCTCTGGCTGAAACATCACTTTTGTAAATCAAGTACTTCACAGTTCCACGCTGTGAAAAGAGAGTTTTTAGTGCAGAACAGCCAGCTAAGCTCCAGCTTGTTTGCAGGAAGGGCCCTACATTTCCTCTTCCTGTATACAGCGCAACACAGAGCTCTGGCTAAAATGTCAGTTTTGTAACTAAAGTACTTCAAAGTTCAGCCCTGTGAAAAGAGTGGCAAATCATTCAGTCTCCTAAGAGAAAATGTCCGTGAAGTTGGTGACTTTCAAGCTGGACGTGCAGACCAACAGCAGAGTATTTTTCTCTCGTCCCTTCGTTCCTATGTAGAAAGTGCCACAAACACGTTTGGAGACTCCAGTGCCCTCAGGAGAGATGCTTGTTTTTACTGCATGATTTGTGTTTCTAAGTGTGACTTCCTGATGAAGAAGAGACAGATAAGATTCAGCTTCTTTAGAAGTCGGTCATCCAATTCTTCTTCCTGTATACAGCGCAACACAGAACTTTGGCTAAAATGTCACTTTTGTAACTAAAGTACTTCACAGTTCCATGCTGTGAAAAGAGAGGCAAATCATGCAGTCTCCTAAGAGAAAATATCCGTGAAGTTGGTGACTTTCCAGCTGGAGGTGCAGAGAAATTGCAGAAAGATGTTCTCTCTGCCACTCATTCCAATGGGCAAAGAGGCACAAACACGTAGGTACACTCCAGTGCCCTGAGGAGAGGTGCCTGTTTCTACTGCATGATTTGTGTTTCTAAGTGTGAGTTTTTAATCAGAAGAGCCAGCTAAGCTACAGCTTCTTTGGGAAGCAGGGTGCTCCAATGCCTGTTCCTATATACAACGCAACAGAGAACACTGGCTGAAACATCACTTTTGTAAATAAAGTACTTCACAGTTCCGCGCTGCGAAAAGAGTGACAAATCTTTCAGTCCTAAGAGAAAGCATCTTTGAAGTTGGTGACTTTCCAGCTACAGGTGCAGAGAATCTGCAGAAGGTTGTTCTCTTTCCCATTTATTCGTATGGGCAAAGACCAAGAAACACGTTGGGAAACTCCAGTACCGTGAGGAGAGATGCTTGTTTCTACTGCATGATTTGTGTTGCTAAGTGTGAGTTCTTAATGTAGAAGTGCCAGATAACCTCCAGATTTATTGGGAGGCTGTATGTTCCAATGCCGGATCCTGTATACAGCACAACACAGAACTCAGGCTAAAACGTCACTTTGGTATCTAAAGTACTTCACGGTTCCCCATTGAGAAAAGAGGGGCAAATAATTTAGTCTCTTAAGAGAAAGTATCTGTGAAGTTGGTTACTTTCCAGCTGGAGGTGCACAGAAACTGCCGAAGGTTGTTTTCTTTCCCATATATTCCTACGGGCAAAGAGCCACAAACACGTTTGTAGACTCCATTGCCATGAGGAGAGCTACTTGTTTCTACTGCATGATTAATGTTTCTAAGTGTGAGTTCCTAATGCAGAAGAGCCAGCTAAGCTCCAGCTTGTTTGCAGGAAGGGCCCTACCATTCCTCTTCCTGTATACAGCACAACACAGAGCTCTGGCTAAAATGTCAGTTTTGTAACTAAAATACTTCAAAGTGCGGCCCTGCGAAAAGAGTGGCAAATCATTCAGTCTCCTAAGTAAAAACATACGTGAAGTTGGTGACTTTCCAGCTGGAGGTGCAGACCAACAGCAGAGTATTTTTCTCTCTTCCATTCGTTCCTATGCAGAAAGTGCCACAAACACGTTTGGAGACTCCAGTGCCCTGAGGAGAGCTGCTTGTGTCTACTGCATGATTTGTGTTTCTAAGTGTGAGTTCTTAATGAAGAAGAGCCAGCTAAGCTCCAGCTTCTTTCCAAGTCGGTCCTCCAATTCCTCTTCCTGTATACAGCACAACACAGAACTCTGGCTAAAACATCACTTTTGTAACTAAAGTACTTCACAGTTCCATGCTGTGAAAAGAGAGGCAAATCATGCAGTCTCCTAAGAGAAAACATCCGTGAAGTTGGTGACTTTCCAGCTAGAGGTGCAGAGATACTGCAGAAAGATGTTCTCTCACCCATTCATTCCAATGGACAAAGAGGCACAAACACATTGGTAGACTCCAGTGCCCTGAGGAGAGGTGCTTGTTTCTACTGCATGATTTGTGTTTCTAAGTTTGTGTTTTAAAGGCAGAAGAGACAGCTAAGCTCCAGCTTCTTTGGGAAGCAGTGCGAACCAATGCCTGTTCCTATATACAGCGCAACACAGAACTCTGGCTAAAACATCACTTTTGTAAATACAGTACTTCACATTTCCGCGCTGTGAAAAGAGTGCCAAATCATTCAGTCTCCTAAGAGAAAGCGTCCATGAAATTGCTGACTTTCCAGCTTGAGGTGCAGAGAAACTGCAGAAGGTTTTTCTCTATCCCATTCATTCCTAAGGCAAAGAACCACAAACACGTTTGTAGACTCCAGTGCCCTGACGAGAGCTACTTGTTTCTACTGCATGATTTGTGTTGCTAACTGGGAGTTATTAATACAGAAGAGACA
>NW_004525269.1:37866-38737 GCF_000260255.1 Octodon degus
ATGCAAAGAGCCAGCTAAGCACCAGCTTATTTGAGAATCATGGCATTCCAATGCATGTTCCTGCATACAGCGCAACACAGTACTCCGGCTAAAACTTCATTTTATAAGTAAAGTTCTTCACAGTTCCATGCTGTGAGAAGAATGGCAAATCATTCAGTCTCTTAAGAGAAAGGACCAGTGAAGTTGGTGACTTTCCAGGTGGAGGTGCAGAGAAACTGCAGAAGGTTGTTCTCTCTCCATTCATTCCAAAGGGAATAGAGCCAAAACCACGTTTGGAGAATTCAGTGCCCTGAGGAGAGCTGCTTGTTTGTAATGCATGATTTGAGTTTCTACGTGTGAGTCCTTGATTCAGTAAAGCCAGTACTGCTCTAGCTCTTTTGGGAAGCAGGACGATCCAATGCCTGTTCCTGTATACACCGCAACACAAAACACTGTCTAAAACCTCACTTTTGTAACTAAAGCATTTCACAGTTCTGCGCTGTGAAAACAGTGGCAAATCATTCAATATCCTAAGGCAAACATTCCATGAAGATGGAGACTTTTGAGCTAGAGGGGCCGAGAAACTGCAGAAAGTTTTTCTCTCCCATTCATTCCTAAGGGCAAAGTGCCACAAACAGGTTTGTAGACTCTAGAGCGCGGAGGAGAGCTGCATGTTTCTACTGCATGATTTCTTTTTCTAAGTGGGACATCTTAAGCAGAAGAGCCAGGTAAGCTCCAGCTTCTTTGGGAAACAGGGCACTCCAATGCCTGTTCCTATGTACAGCTCAACACAGAACTCTGGCTAAAACGTCACTTTTTTAACTAAAGCACTTCACAGTTCCACGCTGTGAAAAGTGTGGCAAATCATTCAGTCTCCTAAGAGAAAGCATCC
>NW_004525269.1:39866-44161 GCF_000260255.1 Octodon degus
CATTCATTCCTAGGGGCAAAGAGCCCCACACACATTTGGAGACTCCAGTGCCCTGAGGAGAGCTGCTTGTTTCTTCTACATGATTTGTGTTTCTAAGTGTGAGTTCTTAATGCAGAAGAGCCAGCTAAGCTCCGGCTTCCTTGGGAAGCAGGGCACGAAAATGCCTGTTCCTGTATAGAGTGCAACACAGAACTCTGGCTAAAGCTTCATTTTTAAAACAAAGTACTTCACAGTTCTGCGCTGTGTGAAGAGTTTCAAATCATTAAGTCTCCTAAGAGAAAGCATCCGTGAAGTTGGTGACTTTCCAACGGGAGGTGCAGAGAAACTGCAGAAAGTTGTTCTCTCTCCCATTCATTCCTAAGGGCAAAGAGCCACAAACTCGTTTGTAGACTCCAGTGCCCTGAGGAGAGCTGCTTGTTTCTACTGCATGAATTGTGTTTCTAAGTGTTAGTTCTTCATGCAGAAGTGCCAGCTAAGGTCCAGCTTCTTTGGGAAGCAGGCCACTCCAATAGTTGTTCCTCTATACAGAGACACACAGAACTCTGGCTAAAACTTCACTTTTGTAACTAATGTACTTCATAGTTCCGCGCCATGAAAAAAGTGGCCAATCATTCAGTCTCCTAAGAGAAAACATCTGTGAAGTTGGTGACTTTCCAGCTGGAGGTGCAGAGAAACTACAGAAAGTTGATCTCTCTCCCATTCATTAATGTGGGCAAAGAGTCACAAACATGTTTGTAGACTCCAGTGCCCTGAGGAGAGCTGCTTGTTTCTACTGCATGTTTTGTGTTTCTCAGTGTGAGTTCTTAATGCCGCAGAGCCAGCTATGCTCCAGCTTCTTTGTGAAGCAGGGCACTCCAATGCCTGTTCCTGTATACAGCACAACACAGAACACTGGCAAAAACTTCACTTTTGTAACTAATGTAGCTCACAGTTCTGCGCTGTGAAAAGAGTGGAAAATCATTCAGTCTCCTAAGAGAAAACATCCGTGAGGTTGGTGACTTTCCAGGTGGAGGTGCAGAGAACCTGCAGAAAGTTGTTCTCTCTACCTTTCATTAATATGGGCAAAGAGCCTCAAACAAATTTGTAGACTCCAGTGCCCTGAGGAGAGCTTCTTGTTTCTACTGCATGAATTGTGTTTCTAAGTGTGAGTTCTTAATGCAGAAGAGCAAGCTAAGCTCCAGCTTCTTTGTAAAGCAGGGCACTCCAATGCCTATTCCTGTATACAGCGCAACACAGAACTCTGGCTAAAACTTCACTTTTGTAACTAAAGAAGTTCACAGTTCTGCGCGGTGAAAAGAGCGGCAAATCATTCAGTCTCCCAAAAGAAAGCATCCCTGAAGATGGTGACTTTCTAGCTGGAGGTGCAGACAAACTGCAGAAGGTTGTTCTCTCTCCCTTTCAATCCTATGGGCAAAGAGCCACAAACACGTTTGTACACTCAAGTGCCCTCAGGAGACCTGCATGTTTCTACTGCATGATTTGTGTTTCTAAGTGTGAGTTCTTAATGCAGAAGAGCCAGCTAAGCTCCAGCTTCTTTTGGAGCAGTGCACTCCAATGCTTCTTCCTTGATACAGAGCAACACAGAACTCTGGCTAAAACTTCTCTTTTGTACCTAAAGAACTTCAGAGTCCCGCACTGTGAAAAGAGTGGCAATTCATTCAGTATCCTAAGAGAAATCATCCATGAGGTTGGTGACATTCCAGCTGGAGGTGCAGAGAAACTGCAGAAAGTTGTTCTCTCTCCCATTCATTAATATGGGAAAAGAGCTACAAACACGTTTGTAGACTCCAGTGCCCTGAGAAGAGCTGCTTTTTTCTACTGCATTATTTTTTTCTAAGTGTGAGTTCTTTATCTAGAAGAGTCAGCTAAGCTCCAGCTTCTTTGGTAAGCAGACCACTCCAATGCCTGTTCCTGTATACAGAGCTACACAAAACTCTGGCTAAAACTATACTTTAGTAACTAAAGTACTTCACAGTACCGCGCTGTGAAAAGAATGGCAAATCATTCAGTCTTCTAAGAGAAAGCAACCCTGAAGTTCGTGAACTTCCAGCTGGAGGTGCAGAGAAAATGCAGAAGGTTGTTCTCTCTCCCTTTCAATCCTATGGGCAAATCGCCACAAACACATTTGTACACCCTGGTGCCCTGAGGAGAGCTGCTTGTTAATACACCATGATTTGTGTTTCTAAATTTGAGTTCTTAATGCAGAAGAGGCAGCTAAACTCCAGCTTCTTTGGGAAGCAGGCACTCTAATGCCTGTTCCTGTATACAGAGCAACACAGAACTCTGGCTAAAACTTCTCTTTTGTACCTAAACAACTTCAGAGTTCCGCAATGTGAAAAGAGTGGCAATTCATTCAGTCTCCTAAGAGAAAACATCGGTGAAGTTGTTGACTTTCCAGCTGGAGGTGCAGAGAATCTGCAGAAAGATATTCTCTCTCCCATTTATTCCTATGGGCAAAGAGCACAAACTCATTTGTAGACACCAGTGCCCTGAGGAGAGCTGCTTGTTTCTACTGCATGATTTGTGTTTCTAAGTGTGAGTTCTTAATGCAGAAGAGCCAGCTAAGCTCCAGCATCTTTGGGAAGCAGGAACTCCAATGCCTGTTCCTGAATATAGCACAACACTGAACTCTGGCTAAACCTTCACTTTTGTAACTAAAGTACTTCACAGTTCCGCGCTGTGAAAGAGTATCAAATCATTCAGTCTCCTAAGGGAAAGCATCCATGAAGTTGGTGACTTTCCACCTGGATATGCAGAGAAACTGCAGAAAGTTGATCTCTCTCCCATTGATTAATGTGGGCAAAGATTCACAAACACGTTTGTAGAATCCAGTGCAATGAGGATAGCTGCTTCTTTCTACTGCATGATTTGTGTTTCTAAGTGTCAGTTCTTCATGCAAATGAGCCAGCTAAGCTCCCTCTTCTTTGGGAAGCGGGGCACTCCAATGACTGTTCCTGTATACAGAGCAACACAGAACTCTGGCTAAAACTTCACTTTTGTAACTAAAGTACTTCACAATTCCGCGCTGTGAAAAGAGTAGCACATCTCTCAGTCTCCTAAGAGAAAACATCCGTGAAGTTGGTGACTTTCCAGCTGGAGGTTCATAGAAACTGCAGAAGGTTTTTATCTCTCCCATTTTATCTTATGGGCAAAGATCCAAAAATACATTTGTAGACTCTAGTGCCCTCAGGAGAGTTTCTTCTTTCTACTGCATGATTTGTGTTTCTAAGTGTGAGTTGTTAATGCAGAAGAGCCAGCTAAGCTCCAGCTTCATTGGGAAGCAGGGCGCTGCAAAACCTGTATTTGTATACAGTGAAACAGGAATCTGGCTAAAACGTCACTTTGGTATGTAAAGTACTTCACAGTTCCGTGCTGTCAAAATAGTGCCAAATCATTCAGTCTCCTAAGAGAAAACGTCCGTGAAGCTGGTGACCTTTCAGCTGAGGGGAAGAAATCATGCAGAAAGCTGTTCTGTCTCCCATTCATACCTATGGGCAAAGAGCCACAAACACTTTTGTAGATTCCAGTGCACTGAGGAGAGCTTCTTTTTTCTACTGCATGATTTGTGTTTTTAAGTGTGAGTTCTTAATGCAGAAGAGCCAGCTAAGCTCCAGCTTCTTTGGGAAGCAGGCTGCTCCAATGCTGGATCCTGTATACAGCACAACACAGAACTCTGGCTAAAATGTCACTTTTGTAAATAAAGTACTTCACAGTTCCCCTCTGTGATTAGAGTGGCAAATCATTCAGTCTCCTAAGAGAAATCATCCGTTAAGTTCGTGACTTTCCAGCTAGAGGTGCAGAGAAACTGCAGAAGGTTGTTCTCTCTCCCCTTCATTCCTATGGGCAAAGAGCCACAAACACGTTTGTAGACTCCAGTGCCCTGAGGATTACTGCTTGCTTCTATTGAGTGATTTGTGTTTCAAAGTGTGAGATCTTAATGCAGACGAGCCGGCTAAGCTCCAGCTTCTTTGGGAAGCAGGGCACACCAATGTTGGATGCTGTACACAGTGCAACACAGAACTCTGGCTAAAACGTCACTTTGGTAACTAGAGTACTTCAGAGTTCTGCGCTGTGACAACAGTGTCATATCATTCAGTTTGCTAAGTGAAAACATTCGCGAAGTTGCTGGCTTTTCACCTGGATATGCAGAGAAACTGCAGAAAGTTGTTCTCTCTTCACTTCATTCCTATGGGCCAAGAGCCACAGACACGTTTCTAGACTCCAGTGCCCTGAGGAGAGCTGCTTGTTTCTACTGCATGATTTGTGTTTCTAAGTCTGAGTTCTTAATGCAGAAG
>NW_004525269.1:44261-45259 GCF_000260255.1 Octodon degus
TGAGTTCTTAATGCAGAAGTGCAAGCTAAGCTCCAGCTTTTTTGTGAAGCAGGGCCCACCAAAGCCGGATCTCGTATACAGCGCGACACAGAACTCTGGCTAAAACATCACTTTTGTAACTAAAGAACTTCAAAGTTTGGCGCTGTGAAAAGAGTGGCAAATCATTTAGTCTCTTAAGAGAAAGGATCCGCGAAGTTGCTGACTTTTCACCTGGAGGTGCAGAGAATCTGCAGAAAGTTGTTCTCTTTCCTATCCATTCCTATGGCAAACAGCCTCAAACAGGTTTCTAGACTCCAGTGTACTGAGGAGAGCTGCTTTTATCTTCTGCATGATTTTTTTTTCTCAGTGTGAGTTCTTAAAGCAGAAGGGCCAGCTAAGCTTCCAGCTCCTTGGGAATCAGGGCACGGCAATTCATTTTCCTGCATACAGCACAACACAGAACACTGGCTAAAACTTCACTTTTGTAACTAAAGTACTTCACAGTTCTGCGCTATGAAAAGAGTGGCAAACCATTCAGTCTCCTAAGAGAAAACATCCGTGAAGTTGGTGACCTTCCAGCTGAGGGTGCAGAGAAAGTTCAGAAAGTTGTTCTCTCTCCCATTCATTCCTCTGGGCAAAGAGACACGAACACGTTTGGAGACTCCAGTGCCATGAGGAGAGCTGCTTGTGTCTAGAGCACGATTTTTGTTTCTAAGTGATATTTCATAATGCAGAAGAGCCAGCTAAGCTGCAGCTTCTTTGGGAAGCATTGCATTCCAATGCCTGTTCCTGTAAAAACCGCAACAGAGAACTCGGGCTAAAACATCACTTTTGTAACTATACTACTTCACAGTTCCACGCTGTGAAAAGAGTGGCAAATCATTCAGTCTCCTAAGAGAAAATATCGGTGAAGTTTGTGGCTTTCCACCTGGAGGTTAAGAGAAACTGCAGAAGGTTGTTCTCTCTCCCATTCATTCCTATGGGCAAAGAGCCACAAACACGTTTCTAGACTCCAGTGC
>NW_004525269.1:46616-47126 GCF_000260255.1 Octodon degus
TGTTTCTAAGTGTGAGTTCTTAATGCAGAAGAGCCAGCTAAGCAACAGATTCTTTGGGAAGCGGAGCACTCCAATGCCTGTTCCTGAATATAGCGCAACACTGAACTCTGCCTAAACCTTCACTTTTGTAACTAAAGTACTTCACAGTTCCACGCTGTGAAATAGTATCAAATTATTCAGTCTCCTAAGAGAAAGCACCCGTGAAGTTGTTGACTTTCCAGCTGGATGTGCAGAGAAACGGCAGAAAGTTGTTCTCTCTCCCATTCATTCCTATGGGCAAAGAGCCCCAAACAAGTTTGCAGACTCCAGTGCCCTGAAGAGAGCTGCTTGTTTCCACTGCATGATTTGTGTTTCTAAGTGTGAGTTCTTAATGCAGTAGAGCCAGGTAAGCTCCAGCTTCTTTGGTGAGTAGGGCGCTCTAATGACGGATCGTGTATACAGCGCAACACAGAAGTTTGGTAAAACGTCACTTTTGTAACTAAAGTTCTTCACAGATCCGCGCTGTGAAAA
>NW_004525270.1:0-583 GCF_000260255.1 Octodon degus
AAAAAATATGAATGCAAATTTCTAGTACAATCATCTCAGCCATCTTTCTTTGTTATTTATTTATTTATTTATTTATTTATTTATTAGGTACAGGGTCTCCCTAAGCAGCTCAGCTCATGGTGATCCTCCTGTCTCAGTCTCCCCAGTGCTGGGATTACAGGCCTGCTCCAGCACGCTAGTTTCAGTGGATGGCATGACATGCGGTACCAGGGATCGAACCTGGGTTCTTGCACTTGACCAGGCAGGACCTTGGACCACCAAGCTGTCTCCCCAGCCCTTCCTTGCTTATTTAAAAGTGCTTCACGGTGACCTCCACTGTCCTCTAAGGCCAAGGTGCGCAAACATTGCTCTTTAAATCTGTGTGACACCATCTGCCCCTCATGCCTCGTGAGGTGATGTTTTTAACCCTTAAAACATGGTCTATAATAATTGGAGAGAGCTCTGAAGGCATACTTTTAGTTAGTAGCTAACTCTTCCATTCAAAGCCGCGTTATGCTTGCTATTAATAATTCTCCCATCAGCAGAGATATCTGTGTTAATCTGGGAGCTGACAGTGACTCATTATTCACCTCTGGGGAAACAT
>NW_004525270.1:35637-40865 GCF_000260255.1 Octodon degus
CTAACATAAAACAGGGAAACTATTTAAAACATAAGTTAATTAAATGATTTTCTGCAAGTGTACATCTGATTAAAATATTTTTGAATCAAATATGAGAAAAATTACAGTGTGTAAGGTAGTACATTCTACATTAAATATATTAGATTTATGCTCTTGAAAAAAATTACTTTTTTATTATTGTAATGATTTTCACCTAAATTTGTTCACAGATCAATAAGCATTTATAGGCAAAACACCTTCCCAGTAGTATCCCATTCAGTATCAACATGACATTTTCTTTGTCCGTTTCTCTGCTGATGGATATGGAGGCCTCTCCCAAGGTTCAGCTGCTGTGAGTTGTGCTGCTCTAAAGATAGGAATGCATGTACCACTGTGATCTGAGGTCTTTAGCTCTACAGTAGAGCGCTGCTGTGGCATAAAGGAGGATGCACTTGGGTCAGCTGGAGGAAAACGGGTGCACTCGAGGCCAGAATGTTAAGTGAAGTAAATCAGACACACAAGCTTGAATATTGAATATTTTTTTTAGATGAGGAACTCAAAATATGAATAAAGACAAAATGAAAGGTATATAATAGGAGGTAGAGAGATAGCTCTTTCTTTTCCAGATGAGATGGGGATCAAGAAATGGTAGAGGAGAAGAGGCAAGGGTGGGGAAAAAATGAAAGTAGAATTGAATAAGTTATGCACTTGTAACAATTCCTCACAAATAATACAATCATTATATAGTGCAGACATGTACTAATAACACACACACACACACACACACACACACACACACACACCAGCTTTCTGGATTAAGTGTGAGAATGGTCTTTCTGTGATGCTCTCCCAGCAGGTTTTTCTTACTGTCCTTGAGCCATTCTTCTTTGGAGAGGCATCTGCCTTCCTCCTCCCAGCCCAGGCCTGTCAGGTGATGGCCCTCTGCTAACAGAATAAGAAGCTTCCTCTCCTCCCTCTCCCCACCCGGCTCCACCCAGGTTCAGAGCAGATCTGAGTGGGGGAGGGGCTGCCCACACAGAGGCTGTGGAGGGCTCAGTCTGGATCCAGCAGGAGCTGATTGGCTGCAGTACAAGCCCAGCTTCAGAACCAAGCCCTGGCCCCTCTCTCCAGAGGTGAAATCACCCGTCCACCCCAGTTAGGCAAACCACCATGAAGAAGCTCCTGGGATCTCTGCTCTGACTTTTGTGCACCCAGGTGTTCTGTAAGTTGGGATGCCCCAAATTCAAGAAAAGTGACAGTGTTTTGCAGTCGCAGCCTCTGAAGAGAAGAGGGGAAATGAGCTGACACTTCCTGCAGACTTTCCTCCCTCTTGGGATCCATGGGGACATTGCCAGGGCTGTGTAGTGTTGCAGGGACATCACCTGTGATGTTCTCCTTCCTTCCCAGGTCTGAGAGGGCAGCAGGTGCAGCAGAGCCCTCCAGCCCAGATCCTCCAGGAGGGAGCCCATAGTTCTCTGTGGTGCAATTTTTCTACTATTGTGCAAAACATTCAGTGGTTTCGCCAGGATCCTGGGGGTCACCTCATCAGCCTGTTCTACATTCCTTCAGGGACAAAGCAGAATGGAATACTGAAGGCCATGACAGTAGCTAAAGAACGCTACAGCTCACTGTCCATCTCCTCCTTTCAGCCCACAGACTCAGCCACTTACTTCTGTGCTGCAGCCCACAGTGCTACCCAGTGGCCTGCAGCTGGTGAACCAACTCTCAGCCCAGCTCTGGCCCCTCCCAGCCCCAGGTGCATCACAGGGCTGCGGCAGCAACCTCTCCACAGCTTGGTGTTTCTAACCTACATTGGTGGAGTGTGAAGCACACATGCTTTGGGCCCCATAAGCTTGGGACTATGATTCTTATTTTCCTTTCTCAAACTATGAATCCCACATTCCAGAAATCCAGTTTAGAAGAACAGCATTGTGGAGGACCACCTGAGCTGCTCTCCTTGAAAGAAGAGTGATTGTCTCCATTTTGACTGAGCCTGACCCTATTTCCCAGATTGTTATGTAGAGAGCTTCCTAGGACTTCTGTTTATTCTTCAATTGGCCTTAAGCAATGTATATTGGTCTAGCTGAGGTGCTGGTGATAGTCTTTGAAGGTGGCCGTGCGTGTTTCCCTGGTAACCTACACCTGCTGCTCTTTAATGTGAGCTGGTTTAAGACAGGCCAGTAGAGCTAATGCTCCGTGGTGCCAGCTGGGATCAGCCTTGAGACAGAGGCTATGACTTCCTGGGGCTTGAAAGGCTACACCAAAGCTGAAGAACCAGACTTACCAAAACATTAGATACTGTATAATGCAGATTACTCTCTCTGCATATCCTCTCTGCATATCACAGAGGTAAATTTAGGTCACCCACCTAGCTCAGCTCGTAGTAGTCTCTTTCCCACAGTTCTCAGTCAATCCTCAAGCCACTCCCCCACTGAATAAAACTGGGTGAGGCCCTGGGTCACTCTCTTGGTTCCAGAAAGCCATCTTCATGGCTGGACTTAGAGCTTGATTCTCCGATGATTGAAGATATAATTTAGTGTCTTTATTTTTACCATGAATTGCATTGTAAGTGGTAGATTGGAATCAATTTCATGGGATTCCAATAACATAACTTTGGGATTACAAATATTGGCTTCTTGGACCAAGACGAGTACCTGGAAGTGTCTCCTACACAGAGTTTCTGATAAGAGCACTGAATCACACCATATATTTCACTCTCCCTTTTTGGCACATAGCATTGCGCACAGCAGGGAAATCAACATATAATTGTTCATTGCACAAAAGATGACAGTGTCTCTGGAGCCTCTACCACAGCAACACTGCTATCAAGGATTAAAGGGAGCTAACATTGCGTCTGTCTAGGATGGGTCTTATGTCTGAGGCCAGCTATCCTTTTACCATACACACAGATGAGGGCAGACAGTGACAGAGCTGGAGATGGAGAGAGGGAGAGGCGGTCACAGCCAAGGCTGCCCAGGCCCTACAGAAGCCAGAGGCAGTAGGAGGGTGCTCTGCTAGAGCAGGCAGAGGCCCACGGGCTGCCAGCTCTGGGTTTCAGACTCCTGCCCTCCAGCATGCAAGAAAATAAGTTTGCTGATTTTTTAAGTTATTACCTGAAAAAAGGACAATGCTGGAATTCAGTATAGTTTCCTGGGAAAATAATTGAATATTTAATTGTGACTGTTCAGATTCATGGACGGGAACATAGTAAGCAGAGATTATTTGATTCATCTTTGGGACATTATGAGTGCAAATCCTCTTATGCTCTACATTCAAATGTACATTGTAATGTCATTCAGCAAATGTTTTTGAAAAGCTGCAATTTATTGGATGGCACATTAATTGATGAGGACATATTTTTATCAGATGAAAATTTAATTCTATATATGCTCTGTCCTAAAACAGTACTGTCTTGCAGCAAAACTTTCTGAGATGGTAAAAATGATCTATGTGTGCATAACCCAGCAGACACTAACCACGTATTGGAATGAAGATTGTGAAATATGGCAGGTATGAATGGGAAACTAAATTTTCATGTAATTTAAAAGTAGTGATGCTTATATGACTAATAACTACCACAAAGGACAGCACACTTTTGAGGATGACAATGGTGGATGCCCTGAAGCCATAGGAGACAGACTCAGATAATTAACAGAAAGCTGTAATACAAGGTTATAAGCGCTGTGAGAAGTCTGGTCAAGGTTCTGTGACAGCCTGTGGCCTTTCCCTAAATTAGTTTATGCTCAGCTATCAGTTTGCAGCATATAATATAACTTCTCATATAGGATAGGACACTATTCTGCCCCAGTGTTTTGTGTTAAGAAATAATTCATACAAGAAATGATGTCTGGTAGATAACAATTCCCTTGTAATTGTATTAATGTGCCTCTCACCACCTGGTCACATATGAGTAAAAGAATAGGAACATAGATAACAACTATAAACCAAATCATTTTCCAGAGAAATCGAGACGACAAAGCAGAACCTACATTTCTTAATTTCTGTCTGTGGCAACTTGTTGTCTGACGGTAATTTGTGAGCCTTTTCACATTCAGTGAACCACTCAGCCCAGCACATTGTTTGGGCACGTGCACACACACAGCTTGATCTGAGATACAGAGACAACCATGTAAGATGTTCTGATTCCTCCTGATGCCCACATTTTAAATACCAGAGTCTATTTACAAAGCAAACTATACCTTCCTGATCAGTATTAGTGTTAGTGAACTCTTTCCAAATGCTGACACACAAACTCTTAAATTTGAAAGCATCTTCAGGGCAACTGGTATCACATCATTAATTTTCAAGAACGGTCACTCGGATGCAGCATCTGCAATCACAGTCTCCTGAAGGGTGCTGCAAAGTCTGTCTGAGATTGAAGACTCTGCTGTGTTTCTCTTCTGTTCCAGCACATGCACACGGACTATTCAGGATAGAGCATGCCGATGTTTTGGAGCTGGACCACCTTTCCTGGGGAAACCCATGTAGGAGCAGTAGTAGTCAGCAGCTGTTTGTTAAAGTGAGTCAGGGACTTAAACTACATTAAGTGTGGAAGAGGGCTTTGTAAAAGTGCGGATATCATTGGGGACACTTCGGACATTTATTTTTAAAAGTATTTTATTTATTTATTCATTCGCCATAGGTTCTGACTGCAAGCGATCCTCCTGTCTCAGCCTTCCTAGTCCTGGGATCACAGGCGTGCACCATCATGCCAGGTTTTGGTGGCTCACACAGCACTCCCAGGGTTCAAGGCCTGTCATCATGTGCAGTACCAGGATCGCACTCAGGTCCTTGCACTTGCCAGGCAGGTACTTAGACCCCCGAGCTATCTCCCTAGCCACTTGGGACATTTCTTGCAATTATTAGAGCACACACATTCCCTATGACACGTAGATACTGGAGTGCTAATAAAGCACAGTACACCCTCCTGGATTACCAAGCCCATATGAGTCTACCCTCGAGTACAGCTCAGCCCCTTTCCTGAGGTCTGTGCCCTCGCTGCTTTCCCACCACAGGCAGTCAGCAGGCTTTTGAAAGCTTGTAGCTACTTCCTAACTTTCTTCCTCCTTCTCCTTGTAGCCCCTTCTATCCAACATTAAATGTAAGACATTTACAGCTCAATGACCAAGTACCATTTTTACATGCTTTTCATGAAATATTTTGTAGTTTTGGAAGGGATTATGATGAAAATGTGATAATACTGAAATTAGTTCAATATAGTAAAATAATAAAGACAAAAACATTATTAA
>NW_004525270.1:40965-41977 GCF_000260255.1 Octodon degus
TTGGCTAAGCTTGTTCTGAGTAGGTGCTTTAGACCACTGAGCCATCTCACCAGCCCCAAAAGTTGCTTGAGATCTTTTTGTGATTTTTTTTTCCAGAACCAGGAATTGAACTCAGGCCCATGCTCTTGTCAGGGAAGGGCTTATTCTACTGAGCCATCTCCCCAGCCCTCATATATTCTCATAATATACATACATGTGGAATACATAAATAGAAGTATAATTAGAATTATAAACAATTGTCAGATTCAGTTCAGTGATAAAAAATTGAGCAAGAATGAATTATAACATGATAAGAAATTATTGTTATCATCTACAATCCAGACAATTTAAGAAATTCTGTAGAGTGACATTTTGATACCTCTGAAAGTGGAACATAACTGAGATCACTGACTCCTTGCTAAGAGTCTTGTGTAATAAAAATATCCTAATATTGTGAATTGCACTCCAAGTCCTAACTAGTCACTTTAGAGAGTGACTCTATCTTGCAGAGAGCCCATCTTCAGCTGTCCAGTGGGCCCACGCTGAGGTTCTGAGGCTCCGTGTCACCCTGTCTCACAAGGTCATCCTCCATCAAGGCTAAACAGTGCTTGCTGAGAGTGGCAGAGTTTCCTTATTAGGATGGGATGTGAATGGAGTAATCTAATCCCCAAGGGCCCTCTTTACTTTCGATCCTGCTTTTTTGTGTTAAATTGTGCCCTGTGAACCCAGCACCTAGCCAAGGTGTCCGGCAACATTGCTGGTGCCGCATCCTGTAAACCACCCCTTCTCCCTAAGAAGACCTGAGCAAACACATTCCCTCACCACACTGGACTTGTCTGAGCTGTCATCTGGGCTCTGGGCTTTTTCTCAGGTCAGAGGCAGATATTTATTTTTTATGTTTCCAGAACATTCATACACACCAATTAGTCAACGTTCTCAGAAAAAAATGAAGTGGATAGATCAGTGGATCAGTTCATATAATTTTGGAGAAGTCACACAATTTTCTATCTGGAAATCCAACTGTAGACCCCAG
>NW_004525270.1:43257-45459 GCF_000260255.1 Octodon degus
CTGCTTGCTTCCTCATCCAACTCTGTGGCTGATCATCATCAGCCAGGCTTGTAATTTCTTGGACATTTGCATATCTTGTGTTATACATGTTTGTCTAGCAAAACACAGATTGATACAGTAGCATTTCAATTTCTTCAAATATTTGCCAAATATATGTGCTGGAAATGCTTAGACCCTACTTAGTAATTTGTAGTGCACCATAAACTTAAGCAAATTGTATTTTCTCTACAGTATGATGGAGTGCCATGTTTGATTTCTCCTAATGACAGTTGTGGTCAGTGCTGTGCATTCTCCTTCCATTCATTGGTTTGTGCATTGCTGACACAGCGCTTGCTATAAACAGCTTAAATGATGAAATAATTGCTTTGGCCCAGTTTCAGGGATTTCATTCCACAGTCAACCAGCCTCAGTGCTGTGGTAAGGAAGAAACATCAGGAGAGAGAAGCAGGGCAGAGAGAGCTGTTCACCTCATGGCAGGAGAAAGAGATGGGGTGGAGAGAGAAAGTGAAAAGAATAAAACAGAGAAAGGAGGAGACGCAGGCAGGACATGCCTTCAAAGAACCATGCCCTGCCCATGACATATGTCCTCCTGTGTTACTTGCCTATGAGCCCACAGAGTGGCACAGGCATCAGTGGACTGTGGATTTAGTGCCCACGTGAGCTGATTGCCTTGGAATGCTGCTGGACTGGAGATCAGCCTCCAACGCAGGAGCTTTTGGAAAATGTCTTTGATCCAAGCCAAAGCTCCTTCCCTGTCTCTGACTATTTCACCCTCTTCTGAGATACATTTATTTTCACAGCTGAGGAAACACATGTAATATTTGCAGTCTTTTATCTGGCTATTTCACACAGCATGGCTCCTCCATGTTCATCTACACTGCTGCAGGTGACAGGACTTCATTCTTTGTCATGTTTTGATGATGGTCTATAGTGTATGTGACCCCCCAGCTGATGTATTCACTTATTTATGTGGGGCACTTTGGCTGATGTCAGTACTTGACATTGTCAATAGTGCTATAATAAACCAGGTGAGTGTAAGAGTCTCTTAGATGTAAGTAATTCATTGCTGCTATAAAAATATGTAGAGACAGGACTGAAGAAAGCTATTCGTTTTGTCTTGTAGCATTAGCCCATGCATACTGGCCCTCTGAAAATGTACCATTCTGTATTCCTTTTCCTTGAGTCTTTCCCCCTTCTCAGTTTTCCCACTTTTTATTTTTATTTGATATATTTTCTGTGTTTTTCATTTATACTCCAAAGTAGAAGATAAATCACAAGTGCTGCAGATAGAGACATTTTAGTACCTTCATAAGTGAATCTAGTAAAATTAAAAATGTTCTTAACAGCTATGAAAGAAAATATTTCACTTGTCAGCACATCTGGCAGAAAAAATGAAAAAGCATTAGTATAATTATGATTTAGTTTAGATTTTCTATCAAATTTAAGCTGAGCCTACTCTAATACATTTATAGTTCTCTTAACTAAGTATTTATTTCAATCTTTATTCTTGTAAAAAGCCAGGTTCTCACTTTCTTACTAAACTTATATGGTGGAAACTTGTTCTGTGATTCTAGCGCTTTCTTCCTAGGAGATGCCGTCTACAGAAGCGATGCTCTGACCCGCCTTCAGCTGGACTCTACAGTTGGAGGTTATCAGCTTCCTTCGCCAAAACCCTCTGCCATGTGAGACAGCAAATGAAGGGTCAGCGGCATGGTCAGTAAAAAGAATTTTATGAGGATCGAAATGAGAAAAGAAAGGATGTTTGTTTTTATTTCTCAGATCAAAGAACACAGGCGAGAGGGACAGACACAAGTTCCCAAAAGAAGAATCACAGAGTCAGACTGAGAGATTAAGGTTTTTATAAATATTTGAACGTGCAAGAAAAGATTGCACACCCAGATATCTCAAGCCATGTTTATCTGGCTCACCCAGTTCCTGTTAATATTGTAGGAGCACCTGTATTTTATCTAAGGTCATGTAATAATGCTGAAAATAAAGACTATCTAGTACAGTGTTACAAGGGCCCCTTTAGATCCAGATAAAGCCGTCTACGCAAATTAACTCCTTGTGAGAAGCTGGGCGAGGGTTCATTGGGAGGAGTGAAAGGGATGGTTGTGATTTGGACATAAAGTGTGTTTGGAAAATGTTTGGATCTGTGGAGCTCCGTGCTCATCAGAGCACTTATAAGACCCATAACTGAGT
>NW_004525270.1:46629-47152 GCF_000260255.1 Octodon degus
AAATATAATTTCTCATTACTTTTTAATGAAATAATTATTTCTTAAACAGGATATAAAATGTCTTGAATATAACAATGGAGCCACATTAAAATTGGAATAAAACTTGAGTTTATAGATTTCAAAGGTGAGCCCAAGAAGGTATTTGCAGCATATACCATGGACAGAGGGCCTATTTTGATTTTTATAAAAGGAGACCTCCTTCAAACCAATAAGAAAACAAGTAAATTCTTAGGAAGGGCAAAGGGCTCAAGCAGACTTTTCACAAGAGAAGATGCACAGCTGACTAAGTAAATTCCCCATCTCTATGAAGCAGAGACAATGAACCTATGCTGCTGGAATCAGAACAGTGCTGCCCTCGGTACAGGACACCAGGAAGAGCTCAGCTGGGGCCCCTGAGGTGCAACGAGGTCCTATTGCTCAATCTGGGTGCTGGCTACAAGGACGCTCACAATAAGCTCCAATCAAGCTGCACATGTGTTACATTAATAATGTATTTTATAGTTAAATAAAACTTTAAAAAATG
>NW_004525271.1:0-1546 GCF_000260255.1 Octodon degus
TAAGGGTTTAATTAATTTATGCTGTGAGTTGTATGGTTTCTAAATTCCAAATATTCTTTGCTGCTAATATGAGAAGTAGATATTCCTTCATTAGTTAGATAACTGATTTTTTTTCAAAAATAATATTTTGTTATACTTAGGGATTAAAATGTTATATCCGTGTTATCTCCAAATGAGGAAGTATTTATGTATTCTTTAGGGATTTGTTGATCCTTTATAGAACTTCCTTATGTGGTGAGGTTTTATCTCGCAGCTGGAGTATAATGTTTAGCAGCACAAGTGAGCGTGGGCATCCTTGCCAAGCTCCTGCCCTTGGCGTGGGAGAGTACAGTTTCTCATGAGTGGGCAGTGTGTCAGCCTTATCCCTTTGATGAACTCACTAAATCATCTACATTGACCTCAAACTCGAGGTGATCCTTTTACTTCAGCCTCCCTAATGCTTGAATTACAGGCAGGTGCCAGCCCGCCTAACTGGAAATTGGTCTTTCTTATATACATGAGAGTTCTTCTATTTCCAGGTGGAGAGTTTTTATTATGAGTGGGTTTTGGATTTTGATTTTGTACATATGTTCATATGATTTAAAATGTTTTCTCTTAATCTCTTGATGTGGTACATTAATCAATGATCAAATGTTGAAAGACCTTTGTATTTATGGAATAAATTTCAGTTAGTGGCCGTATAGAAGGATATTAGCACACATTTGTTCCATTCAATTTGTTAGTATATTTAGTTTTGTGTTGTTCATGACATGTTTTTACTTATAGTTTTTTGTTCTTCTAAAGACTTGTGCATTTTTAAAAACATATTACTGCTTGCGTCATAGAACAAATTATGAGTTATTCTTTGTGAAGGTATTTGCCTGGAAATGATGGTAGAGAACTAATAACATTTGTGCCTTTAATTGTTGGAAGAACTGAAGTCACTTTTGACATTATCTAGGCCATTTTTTGTTTCATTTTCATTAGGGAAAGGTCTACGGGATGTCCAGATTGCACTCACTACTAGATTGGACTCATAGTGATCCACCTGTTTATAGCCTCCCAAGAGCTGGGATTACAGGTGCACGCCACCAAGTCCAGTCTCATTTGCTGTCTCAGCAGGCTGCAAGCGTGGCCCAGCACAGCATGTCCAGGGTTCAAACTTCAGCCCGTGCGCCCGCTGGCAGGCACGTTAATCCACTGAGCTATTAGGCCAGACCCCAATTTTTTTGATCTTTGAAATTATAAAACCTGATATAATTTCTTTAACTGGTATAAACCTATTGTCATATCGTTGATAAATTTGTCATTAAAGAGGTGCCATGATAGGGCTAGGTGGGTTTCTCTAAAATTCTTTTGTTATGCTTGTCATACATAAAGAGCCATACTGAGCGTGTCTGCTTTACACAGTTTTTCAGTTGAACTGCATGCTCTTGATTTCTGGCCTGCTGGACCTGGCAGTGCTTGTTTACTGGCTGCTGCATTCCCAACTGCAATACTGACATCATCTATTTCTCTTTATAGTTGTATCCATATTTTCATCCAGCATTTTGCTTTTTGGATAGAA
>NW_004525271.1:2056-2613 GCF_000260255.1 Octodon degus
TTTTCATTTTACCTTTTGATATTTTTACACAAAATTTTGTTTTGTTAATTTTTTTATATACTTAGTGCCTAACTGAACATTGCTGAATTTCATTTTAGACTATGATGAAGATGAAGTGTCTAAAATAAAATACGAATTGCTGAAATTCAGGTAACAATATATATATATATTCTGAGCCTGGATAATTCCCAAATGGTCAGAAAAGGAGATTTAAAGTAACCATAGATTTTATATGCAAATGTAGAAAATTCTGCCACTGTGACAGTGTACTTTCATCCAGTGAGGTACACCATTTTAGCAAGCTAGCCCTTGTCATTGGAATACAGGTCTACATTGAGTGAAACAAATCACCTCACAGATATAGGAAAACCACAGAATCTACACTCCCTTGTAGTATGGTTGAGTTGAGCATCTTGCATAAGTGTGGTTAGGTATAAATGGTTTTATTGTATCAGTAGAGCTTTTACACCAAAGAACCTGCCTAGACTAAAATAGTCTATCTTGTTACAATACATATATATGAAGACTCTTCAAAATGCAATAAATTTCTTAGACCC
>NW_004525271.1:3530-4571 GCF_000260255.1 Octodon degus
CCATGAGTTTCAGGCATGCTTTATGCTTGCTATGGTGTCTAAGCTGACCTGGAACCCACAGAAATTCTGTTTCAGCTTTCTGAGTACAAAGATTACACGTATCTGTTTTTGTGCTCAGGGAGTCCTGATATTTTTAGCTGTTGAGTGCAAAGCATTTTCTGCATATCATCATATCTCCTACTTTGCAGGCTATATCCAGTCCATATAGCACTTTATTCTCAGTGAATTATATGTAATCTATGAACAAATATGAGTGTGTCTAATGGAACACACAGTCAAGTAGACATTTTTCTATTAAGTATTAAATTATTTTAACTAATTATTAGATTTAGTACAAATCCCTTAGTGATATTAACTGTGCAGGTAAAGGAGAGCTGGCCAGGTGCTGAGCAAACCAAGCAATCAAATATTTTTAGTAGGAAGCAGCAGACTTCCTATGATAGTGTCCTCAGAGCAAGGTACCCTGTATGTCTGGGTCCAACTTGGCTCAGTGTGTGCAGTGGAGCAGCTGTATTTCTGTTGTGATGATTTGTGTCTGCATATATTTACAGATCCTCAGGAGCCTGAGAAAGAAGACAAGGAAGCAGAGGAACTGGTGCCCAGGTGAATCTGAACACCATAGGCTATGAACACAGTGGTGACTCCTGGAGTTTCTTAGGTCCCACTAGAAGCAGACACTGCTGTATATTAGTGTTTCCTCCTTTCTACCAGATATGCATGGGTTCTATATGATTTGTGCTTCTTCTTAGGGTTTGAACCTCTGTTTTCTTATCATGTTTGGTAACCTAGAGTCCTTCTGGGCCAAGGTGACTGAATCTCTGGTTTACCTGCACTCTTGTTGAAGGCTTAAACTTCTTGGGAGAGGTGATTGGAAGGAGATGCACAGTCTTTCTTCAAGTTAGGTTTCAGTTTGTTCACTGTTGCTCCTTAGCAAGAAAGGGAACTGGACTACATAGGTAATTATATCAAATTTTACCATCAGTCCTGTGGTTGCATGATCTCTAGGAGTCAACAATGCCTCTGAAACCGTTAATAAAAAGG
>NW_004525271.1:4880-6490 GCF_000260255.1 Octodon degus
TCTCCTTCTTTGTGGCCTCCCATTTATGCTTCATGTCAGAACCAAATAACAAGTTTGCTAGCCAATCTTTTCTGTTTTATCTTTTGTTCTCCATGCAGGGATCTCCAGGAAAATGAGGATAAATATAATATGCCACAAGTCAAAGTGAACAAGAACTTATTGACTGTTTTCCACTGTGAAGACTCATGTAATTCCCACCTGCCTGATAAAAGTGCAGCATCCAGGACTGAGGAGGAGTCAGCACTTTTGTGGCGAGTGAGTTCCCCACTGAGAAGAGAATAAGGATCTGGGTGGTGTCCATTATCTCTGTAGCCTTGATTATTAGCCTTCAAAGGGGGTAAGGGTATTTTCTGCTAGCCTTATCAATAGGCACACCTAGGTTTCAGTCAATTTCACCAGCAGGGTTGGAGGCACAGAAATCCAGTTTGTCAAGAAGCTGGTGATCTTCTCAATCTTGGGTCCTGTTGCTCCATGGATGTCTTCTAAGGGCCTGAATTTGTATATTTTTATTGATTCCATTTGGCATTTGCTGAGACAAAGCCTCAAGCTGCTCTCTGATAGCAGCTAGGCCTTGTGTATTACTGTGATGATTGTGGTGTTCCCATCATTACCCTTCGCTTCTCTCTCTCCTTCTCTGGCCATTGTCCACTTCTCCCATCAGAGCTGTTAGCATAGTAATCACACTGCTTTTAACTCCTTGGGATGATAATGCTAAATATCTCCTGGTCTTTCTCCTATACTTATCCTTTTGTCTTCAGAATTGTTCAAAATTTTTCTTGAAATCCACAGATGATTAAATGGATAATATAAATTCAAATAATCTGAAAGTTTTAAGATAATTTCATGAAAATTTTCTGTTTATTTGGGTGAATTCATGCTATGATCCTTTGCTATGCACTGCAGTCCCCTCAACTGTTTTTATTTTTGTCTGCTCAAGTCCATTGGTTTCATGTGAGAGTTCTGCTGTCTGTGTTCATTAGTTATGCCATTAGAGTCTGCTACATTGTGTAGGTGTGGAACATGAGAAAGCACGACAAGGTCTTATGATTTAGACTCTGATTTTAGTGAGGCTTCACCTGGGCTATCACTTATATAAAGGCTTCCCAGTGTCCCTACTCTCTTTCCAAGTTGTGTGCACCATTCTGCACTATCTTTTGACCAGAGTCACATGGTTGGTAAGGGTGAAGTGCCAGCAGCAATAGACACTCACCTGGTTCATCCAGAGAAATGCAGTCCTCATGCTCATAATACGTTGCTTCTGCACTTAGGGAGGCATTATATTTCTAACAGCTGATGTGCATGTACACAGTGTCTGAGTGAATATTTCTGAATTCTGTTACAGAAAACCAACACAGTGAAGTCAATGAAAAGGAACAGGCATCTCTGGCCCTCAGGTAATCATCAGTGCGTTTCTGCATTAGTGTAAGTAATGTGTGTCCTGTATCACTACTGATCAAAGAAGAATTGAAAAGTATCCACAGATTTTATGAGCAGAGGTAAGCAAAACTACTGGTGTGATTACATACCCTTGATTTGTGAAGAAGCAACTCTCTACACAAGGTGCTCACTTTCCTTTAGTTACACATTAGTATACTGAAACAGAACCAATC
>NW_004525271.1:44802-45365 GCF_000260255.1 Octodon degus
TCTTCTTCTTCTTCTTCTTCTTCTTCTTCTTCTTCTTCTTCTTCTTCTTCTTCTTCTTCTTCTTCTTCCTCTTTTTCCTCTTCTTCATCTTCCTGCTCCTCCTGCTCTTTCTCCTCCTCCTCCTCTTCCTTCTCCTCCTTCACTATGCAGCTCATGCTGGTCTTAAACTCATTATGTTGCCAAAGCTGGCCTCAAACTCACACTGATCCTCATGCCTCAGCGTCCCAGTTGCTAGGATTGCAGGAGTGCCCTACCAGACGCAGAACATATCTTTTGGAGGTTTTTTTTTTTCTTTTTTTTTGTACTTTTTACAGGGTGTTCAGGATCTCACTTAAGATCAGACTTGTACTGATCTGCCTGTTTACAGCCTCTCAAGAGCTGGAATTAGAGGTATGTGCCACCATATCCAGTAGAAATTGCTCTCTTAGCATGCCTTGGAGGTGGGGCTGGCATGGCAGGTCTGGGGATGGAACCCTGGCCCATACGCCTACTTGCAGCTCTGCACGTGCTTGCAGTCTTTAGGTTTAAAGAAAGGTTTCTGTAGATTTCAAATAGTTGATTCT
>NW_004525272.1:0-835 GCF_000260255.1 Octodon degus
AAGGCCAGCAGCTTGCAGCTGCTTTGGTAAGCATAACACTAAATTGTCTGCTCCAGCATACATAAATGCGCAGATCATTGGCTAAAAGTTCCCTTTGGAAACCGAACTAATTCACAGAACACCACTACACCGACTGGCAACACATGCAGTCTCCTAAAAAAATGACGAAGTTTGTGCCTTTCAATGACGGTGTGTGAAAAAGTAGAGATGGTTTTTTTTTCTTTCTCATTCCTTACTATGGAAAATGAGGCGGTAACACATTTTAAGCTTCCAGTTCGCTCTGTGGAGTTGATTGTTTCTGCTCTATGATTCAGGTTTCTAAGAGTGATTTCTTAATGGAGAAAGGCCAGCAGAGCTCCAACTGCTTTGGGAAGCATGATACCCCAAATCATGTTCCCGTATTCAGTGAAACAGAAAACAATGGCAGAATCTTCACTTTGGAAACCGAAGTGATTCAGAGTTCCAATAGGCCAAGAGAAGCAATGCATGCAGTTTCCAAAAAAATAATCCCTGAAGGATTTTTTTTTTTTTTTTACTTTCCACAACGGTATGCACAAACAAGGGAGAAAGCTTCTTTCTACCCAATTATTTTCTACAGGCCAGAGACGGTAACCTGTTTTATGATTCCAGTTCACTATGCAGGGCTGATTCCTTCTGCTCAATGATTGGGGTTTCAAAGAGTGTGTTATTAATGGAGAAAGGCCAGCAGAGCTCCAGCTGCTTTGGAAAGCACAGCATTCCAATGTTTTTTCCCACATAGAGTGAAACAGAGAATTCTGACTGAAACTTCACTTTCATAACCGAAGTGATTCACAGAGCCACCGATGCTGTGAGT
>NW_004525272.1:2200-2758 GCF_000260255.1 Octodon degus
GGGAACTGAGACAGTAACTCTGTTTAAGCCTCTAGGTTGCTAAGTAGAGCTGATTGTTTCTGCTTGATGATTTAGATTTCTTTTTCTTTTCTTTTTTGATGATTTAGATTTATAAGAGTAAGTAGTTGACAGAGAAAGGGAAATTAGTCTCCAGCTGTTTTGAGGATTTGAGCACGCCAGTGCCTGTTCCCGCATATAATAAAACACAGAACTTTGGCTAAAACTTCATTTTGGAAACGGAAGTAATTCACAGAGCCCCACTTGGCCACAAGTGGCAACTGAAGCAATCTCATACAAAATAGCATCCCTGAAGTTTCTGCCTGTCCACAGCTCTTTGCAGAGAAACTGTGGAAGGCTTCTTTCTGTACAGTTCATTCCTACAGGAAACAACATGTTAACACGTATTAGGCCACAAGTTCGCTAAGTAGAACTCATTGCTTCTTCTCAATAATTTAAGTTTCTGAGTGAGTTCTTAATGCATAAATGCCTGCTAAGCCTCAGCTGCTTTAGGAAGCATGGCACTCCAATGCTTGATCCTCCATACAGCGACACAGAGAA
>NW_004525272.1:4508-5546 GCF_000260255.1 Octodon degus
TTTTTTCCCCAAGATAATTAATAGGACATTTTCAATAATTAATACATTGCACATTGTTATCTTCTCAGTGGTCATCCACAGTGCAAGAAGCAGCCAGGACCTCCCGTCCAAAAACTACTACTACAAATCCTTCTCACTGAACCAAGTGAAAGCAGCTATATATCTATCCTAACTATTCTGTATATACAAATACAACGTGGTACTTCCTAGGTATCTCTCCTCTGCAGTTCAGTCCGGTCAGAGATGGGTATTCTATTGACATCTAAATATTATAGGTAATTGAATTCAGCAAAACAATCCAACACAGTCCAGTATTCCACAATAGTACTGGGTTATCCCCAGAAGTTGTTGATTAGAGCCTTTTACAACTCAGTATATTAATATGGCTTTACTTAATATACCTTGTTTTTATACTTTTCTGCTGGTGGTTAAGATCAAGATAAAGCAAGACCTATAAAACAAGAAATGTAAGATTTGTATCTTGCAAAGTCAGTCAGGTCTCCTAAGGATTTATCCTGTAACCCTGTACTGTACTTTGTAGATCCTTTGCCAGTGTCAGCCATGTGGATGAGTCAGGGCCATTGCTTGACCAATTTGCGCTCTGGGAAAGCCTGAGAGAGAGTAATTTTTCTCCATGTGACTCTCCTTAGGCACACTACACATCATCTGTGGCTCCATAATCACCTTGACCAGAAAATTTGGGGCACAACTGAGTTATGTGTTCTTACAGTACAGATTTTCCTATGTCCTCAGTCTTCACTGACCTTGAAAGGCTAGGACCAAAATGTTGGCTGTCCTGGAAGCCCTACCTATTCTCCAATTTTTGATCTCCAAACTTAGGTTGTTAACCAGCAAGAACATAATCTTATTATTACCGTGAAATATATGCAGTTCAGTTTACCCTAACTATCTGTCTAAATATCGAACGTCTTGGGCATAATATGGGACACGTACAGCCCAGACCCAGTCCTAACCCAGGAATTTCTGCTGAGTTCCAGGAACCCCCAGACCCAAACCTAGCCCAGGTCCGCAGTGGGA
>NW_004525272.1:39478-40729 GCF_000260255.1 Octodon degus
AAGTCCACGTAAAACTTCACTTTGGATACCGAACCGTTTCACAGAACCCCACTTGACATGAGTGGAAACTCACGCAGTCTCTTAAGAAAAAGCATCCTTGAAGTTGTGCCTTCCCATGACAGTGTGCAGAGAAATTGGAGAAAGCATTAATTCCTCTGGGAATGGAGGCAGTAACACACTTTAAGGCTCCAGTTTGCTAAGTAGAATTGATAGCTTGTGGGCAATGATTTGTGTTTCTGAGAGTCACTTCCTAATGGAGAAAAGCCAGCTAAGCTCCAGCTCCTTTGTGAAGCAGGGCACTCCAGTGCTTGCTCCCACATACAGCAAAAGAGAGAACTTCGGTTGAAACTTGACTTTGATAACTGAAGTAATTCACAGAGTCTCAGTTTGCCAAATGGGTAGCTCATGCAGTCTCATAAGAAAAAGCATCCGTGAAGCTTGAGTCTTTCCAGGACATTATGAAGAGAAACAGAAAACTTTTTTCTCTCCCATTCATTCCTAAGGAACTGAGGCTGTAACCCGTATTAAGCCTCCAGTTCATTAAGTAGAGCTGATGGTTTCTGCTCAATTAGTTCTGTTTCTATGAGTGCGTTCTTAAGGGCCAAAGGCCAACTAAGCTACTGCTATTTGGGAAGAGGACAATCCAATGCCTGTTCCCACAAACATCAGAAAACAACCGCAGGTAAAATTTCCCTTTGAAAACTTAAGTAATTCACAGAGCCTCACTGTGCCAAGAATAGCAACTCATGCATTCTCCTAAGAAAAAGCATTGCTGAAGTTTTTGCCTTTCCAGGGCTGTGTGACGAGCAACTGGAGAAGGCTCCTTTCTTTCCTGTCTTTCCTCTGGAAACCAAGGCAGTAACAAGTTTTAAGCCTCCAGTTCACTAAGTAAAGCTGATTGCTTCTGCTGGATGATTTGTGTTTCTAACAGTAAGTTATTAACAGAGAACAGCCAGCGAGGCTCCAGGTGCTTTAGGAAGGAGGGCACTCTATTGCTTGTTTTCACACACAACAAAACTCAGAACACTTCTTAAAACTTCACTGTGGATGCCGAAGTAATTCACAGAGCCCTACTACACCAAAAGTACCAATTTATGCAGTCTCCTAAGAAGAAGCATCCCTGAAGATTGCGCCGTTCCAGGACAGTGTGCAGAAAAAATGGACATGGCTTCTTTCTGTCTCATTCATTCCTAAGGGAACGGAGGCGGTAACAGTATTAAGCCTCCAGTTCCCTATGTGGGCTGACTGTTT
>NW_004525272.1:41292-42353 GCF_000260255.1 Octodon degus
AGCTTAGCTTCAACTGGTTTGGGAAGCAGATCACTCAAATATCTTTTTGAGTGTAAATCAGAACACAGAGCCCTGGATAAATCTTCACTTTGGAAAACCGAAGGCATACAAATAGCCTGATAACACTAACAGTGGCAACTTATGCACGCTTCTAAGAAAAAGCAACCATGAAGTTTCTGCATTTCCACAGTGGCTTGAAAGGAAAATGGAGAAGGCTTCTTTCTCTCATTCATTCCTAAGGGAACGGAGGCAGTAACATGTTTTAAGCCTCCAGTTCGCTAAGTAGAGCTTACTCTTTCTGTTCACTGATTTGTGTTTCTAACAGTGAGTTCTTAATAGAGAATGGCGAGCTAAGCTCCAGCCGCTTTGGGAAGCAGGACACTCTAATGCTTCACCCCATATACAAAGAAACAGGGAACTCCACTGAAAATTCACTTTGGGAATTGCAGTAATTCACCCAGATTACCTAGCTGTAGAATGCCAATTCATGCAGTTTCCTGAGAAAAAAATCCCTGAACTTTCTGACTTTCCCAAAAAGCTTGCAGAGAAACTGGAGAAGGCTTCATTCTCTCCAATTCTTTCCTTTGAGAACCGGGGCGGTAACACATTCAAAGCCTCCAGATCACTAAGTAGAGCTGATTGTTTCTGCTCAATGATTTGTGTTTATAAGAGTGAGTTGTTAATTGAGAAAGGCCTTTTAAGCTCCAGCTGATTTTACAACCACAGCACATTAATGCCTGTTCACATATACAGTGAAACACAGAACTCCAGCCAAAACTCCACTTTGAAAACAGAATTCAGAGAGGCCCACTATGCCAAGAGTGGCAACTCATAAGTCTCCTCAGAAAAAGCATTGCTGAAGTTTGTAACTTTTGAGCTCTTTGTTCAAAGACAGTGGAGAAGCTTTTTTCTCTCTCATTCATGCCTAAGGCTCCAGAGTCGGCTACACGTTTTAAGCCCCTAGTTAGCTAAGTAGATCTGTTTGTTTTTGCTCCATGATTAGCATTTCTAAGAGTGAGCTCCTAATGCAGAAAGGCCAGGTAAAGTGTAGCTGGTTTTGG
>NW_004525272.1:46658-47158 GCF_000260255.1 Octodon degus
CTGCTGGTGATTTGTGTTTTTAAGAGAGTTATTTACTGAGAAAGGGCAGCTAAGCTCTAGATGATTTGGGAACCTGAGCACTCCAATGCCTATTAGCGCATATACCGAAACACTGAACTCAGGCTAAAAATTGACATAGGAAACCCAACTACTTCTCAGAGCAACAATAAGCCCGCAGTGGCAACTTTTGCAGTCTCATTAGAAAAATAATTCCCAAAGTTTGGGCTTTTCCAGCTGTTTGTGTGATAAACAAGAGAATTCTTCTTTCTCTGCCTTTCATTCCTAAGGGAACCAAGAGGGAACATATTTTAAGCCTCCAGTTCTCTAAGCAGAGGTAATAGTTTCTGCTCTATGATTTGTAATTCTAAGCATGAGTTCTCAACGAAGAAAGGCCAGCTAAACTCTACCTGCTTTGGGTAATAGGGCACTCCAGTGCTTCTTCATAAATACAGCAAAACACAGAACTCCAACTAAAGATTTCCTTTGGAAACTGAAAGACT
>NW_004525273.1:0-1503 GCF_000260255.1 Octodon degus
AAATCATGCAGAAGAAACAAGCAGCTCTCTCAGGGCACTGGATTCTAGAAACCTGTTTGTGGCTGTTTGCCCATAGGAATGAAAGGGAGAGAGAAAAAACTTCTGCAGTTTCTCTGCAACTGCAGGTGGAAAGTCAAAAACTTCACAGATACTTTCTCTTAGGAGACTGAATGATTTGCCACTCTTTTCACAGCACGGAACTGTGAAGTACAATAATTACAAAAGTGACATTTTAGCCAGAGTGCTGTGTTGCGCTGTATACAGGAACACGCACTATATTGCCCTGCTTCGAAAGGAAGCTGGAGCTTAACTGGCTCTTCTTCATTAAGAACTCACACTTAGAAACAGAAAACATGCAGAAGAACCAAGCAGCTCTCTCAGGGAACTGGATTCTAGAAACGTGTTTGTGGCTCTTTGCCCATTGGAATGAATGGGAGAGAGAACAAACTTCTGCAGTTTCTCTGCATCTCCAGATGGAAAAATCACAAACATCATGGATGCTCTGTCTTATTACACTGAATGATATGCCACTCTTTTCACAGAGTGGAACTGTGAAGTACTTTAGTTACCAAAGTGCCGTTTTATTCAGATTTCTATTTTGAGCTATATACAGGAAAAGACATTGGAGTGCCCTGCTTCGCAAAGATGCTGTAGCTTAACTGGCTCTTCTTCATTAAGAACTCACACTTAGAAATAGAAATCATGCAGAAGAAACAAGCAGCTCTCTCAGGCATTGGATTCTAGAAACGTGTTTTTGGCTTTTTGCCGATAGGAATGAGTGGGAGAGAGACCGAACTTCGGCAATTTCTCTGCACCTCGAGATGGAAAGTCACAAACTTCACGGATGCTTTCTCTTAGGAGACTGAATGATTTGCCACTCTTTTAACTGAGCGGAAATGTTAAGTAGTTTAGTTACAAAAGTGACGTTTTAGCCAGATTTCTGTGTTGCGTTGTACACAGGAACAGGCACTATATTGTTCTGCTTCGAAAGGAACCTGGAGCTTAACTGGCTGTTCTTTATTAAGAACTCACCCTTAGAAACAGAAATCATGCAGAAGAAAGAAGCAGGTCTCTCAGGGCACTGGAGTCTAGAAACGTGTTTTTGGCTCTTTGCACTTGGAAATGAATGGAAGAGAGAACAAACTTCTTCAGTATCTCAGCAGCTCCAAATGGAAAATCACAAACTTCATGGATGCTTTTTCTTAGGAGACTGAATGATTTGCCACCCTTCTCAGAGAGCAGAACTGTAAAGTACTTTAGTTACAAAAATGACATTTTATTCAGAGTTCTGTGTTGCGCTGTATATATGAACAGGCATTGGATTGCCCTGTTTCGCAAAGAAGCTGGAGCTTAGCTGACTCTTCTGCATTAAGAACTCACACTTAGAAACAGAAATCATGCAGAAGAACAAGCAGCTCTCTCAGGGCACTGGAATCTAGAAACGTGTGCGTGGCTCTTTGCCTTTGGAATGAATGGAGAGAGAACAAACTTCTCCAGTTTCTC
>NW_004525273.1:1647-4482 GCF_000260255.1 Octodon degus
TGTGAAGTACTTTAGTTACAAAAGTGACGTTTTAGCCAGAGTTCTGCTTTGTGCTATACAGAGGAACAGGCAGTGTAGTGCCCTGCTTCGCAAAGAAGCTGGATCTTAACTGTATCTTCTTCATTAAGAGCTCACACTTAGAAACAGAAATCATGCAGAAGAAACAAGCAGCTCTCTCAGGACACTGGATTCTAGAAACGTGTTTGTGGCTGTTTGCCCAAATGAATGAATGGGAGAGATAACAAACTTCTGCAGTTTCTCTGCACCTCCAAGGGGAAAGTCACAAACTTCCTGGTGCTCTCTCTTAGGAGACTGAATGATTTGCCACTCTTTTCACAGCGTGGAACTGTTTAGTTTACTTACAAAAGTGACATTTTAGTCAGAGTTCTGTGTTGCACTCTGTACAGGAATAGGCATTGGAGTGCCATGCTTCCCAAAGAAGCTGGAGCTTTGCGGGCTCTTCTGCATTAAAAACTCACACTTAGAAACCCAAATCATGCAGAAAAAACAAGCAGCTGTCCTCAGGGCACTGGATTCTAGAATCGTGTTTGTGGCTGTTTGCCCAGAGGAATGAATGGGAGAGAGAATAAACTACTGCCATTTCTCTGCAGCTCCAGGTTGAAAGTCATAATCCTCATGGGTGCTTTCTTTAGGAGACTAAATGATTTGCCACTGTTTTCACAAACTGGAACTTTGAAGTACTTTATTTACAAACATGATGTTTTAGCCAGATTTATGCTTAGTGCTGAAAAAGGAACATGCATTGGAGTGCCCTGCTTCACAAAGAAGCTGGAGCTTAGCTGGCACTTCTGCATTAAGAACACACACTTAGAAACAGAAATCATGCAGAAGAAAGAAACTGCTCTCATAGGGCACTGCATTCTAGAAACGTGTTTGTGGTTCTTTGCCCATAGGAATGAATGGGATAGAGAATAAAATTCTGCAGTTTCTGTGCACTTCCAGGTGGAAAGTCACAAACTTCCCCATGCTTTCTCTTAGGGGACTGAATGATTTGCCACTCTTTTCACAGCGCTGAACTGTGAAGTACTATAGTTACAAAACGGATCTTTTAGCCAGAGTTCTGTGTTGCGCTGTGTACAGGAAAATGCATTTGAGTGCCCTGCTTCCCATAGAAGCTGGAGCTTAGCAGGCTTTCTGCATTAAAAACTCACACTTAGAACACAAATCATGCAGAAGAAAGGAGCAGCTCTCCTCTGGGCACTGGGTTCTAGAATCGTGTTTGTGGCTCTATGCCCATAGCAAAGAATGGGAGAGAGAACAAACTTCTGCAGTTTCTCTGCACCTCCAGGTGGAAAGTCACAACCTTCACGTATGCTTTCTCTTTTGAGACTGAATGATTTGCCACTCTTTTCACCTAGCGGAACAGTGAAGTACTTTTGTTACAAAAGTGACGTTTTAGCCAGATTTCTGTTTTGCGCTGTATACAGGAACAGGGATTGGAGTGCCCTGCTTCGCAAGGAACCTGGAGCTTAACTGGCTCTTCTTCATTGAGAACTCATTCTTAGACACAGAAATCATGGAGAAGAAACAAGCAGCTCTCTCAGGGCACTGGAGTCTAGAAACGTGTTTGTGGCTGTTTGCCCATAGGAAGGAATGGGACAGAGAGCAACTTCGGCAGTTTCTCTGCACCTCAGGTGGAAAGTCACAAACTTCCCGGTGCTTTCTCTTAGGAGACTGAATGATTTGCCACTCTTTTCACAGCACGGAACTGTGAAGTACTTTAGTTCGAAAAGTGATATTTTAGCCAGACTTCAGTGTTGTGCTGTGTATAGGAACAGGCATTGGAGTGCCCTGCTTGCCAAAGAAGCTGGAGCTTAGCTGGCTCTTCTGCATTAAAAACTCACACTTAGAACCACAAATCATGCAGAAGAAACAAGCAGCTCTCCTCTGGGCACTGGATTCTAAAATCGTGTTTGTTGCTCTTTGCCCATAGCAATGAATGGGATAGAGAACAAACTTCTGCAGTTTCTCTGCACGTCCAGGTGAAAAGTCCCAAACTGCACGGATCCTTTCTCTTAGGAGACTGAATGATTTGCCACTCTTTTCACCGAGTGGAACTGTGAAGTACTTTAGTTACAAAAGTGAGGTTTCAGCCAGATTTCTACTTTGCGCTGTATACAGGAACAGGCATTGGATTGCCTTGCTTCGCAAAGAAGCTGGAGCTTAGATGGGTCTTCTGCATTAAGAACTCACACTTTGAAACCCAAATCATGCAGAAGAAACAAGCAGATCTCCTCAGGGCACTGGATTCTAGAAACCTCTTTGTGGCTCTTAGCCCTTAGGAATCAATGGGAGAGAGAACAAACTTCTGCAGTTTTTGTGCAGCTCCAGGTGGAAAGTCACAAACTTCACGGATGCTTTCTCTTAGGAGACTGAAAGATTTGCCCCTCTTTTCTCAGAGCGGTAATGTGAAGTACTTTAGTTACAAAAGTGACATTTTAGCCAGAGTTCTGCGTTGTGCTGTATACAGGAAAAGGCATTGGAGTACCCTGCTTCCCAAAGAAGCTGGAGGTTAGCTGGGTCTTCTACATTAAGAACTCACACTTTGAAACACAAATCATGCAGAAGAAACAAGCAGCTCTCCTCAGAGCGC
This sequence comes from Octodon degus, assembly GCF_000260255.1. Classification (NCBI taxonomy): domain Eukaryota; kingdom Metazoa; phylum Chordata; class Mammalia; order Rodentia; family Octodontidae; genus Octodon; species Octodon degus. Next base: position 4,262 of record NW_004525273.1, read on the forward strand.
TGGAGTCTAGAAACATGTTTGTGGCTCTTTGCCCATGTGAATGAATGGGAGAGAGAAAAAAAATTCTGCATTTTCTCTGCACCTCCATGTGGAAACTCACAAAATTCACGGATGCTTTCTCTTACAAGACTGAATGATTTGCCACTCTTTTCACAGCTTGGAACTGTGAAGTGCTTTAATTACAAAAGTGACGTTTTAGCCAGAGTTCTGTGTTGCGCTGT
>NW_004525273.1:4582-6022 GCF_000260255.1 Octodon degus
ACAGGAACAGGCATGGGCGTGCCCTGCTTCCCAAAAAACCTGGAGCTTAGCTGGCTCTTCTGCATTAAGAACTCACACATAGAAACACAAATCATGCATAGAAATGAGCAGCTCTCCTCAGCCACTGGAGTCTGGAAACATGTTTGTGGCTCTTTGCCCATAGCAATGAATGGGAGAGAAAACAAACATCTGCAGTTTCTATGCACCTCCAGGTGGAATGTTACAAACTTCACGGATGCTTTCTCTTAGGAGACTGAATGATTTGCCACTCTTTTGAAAGCACGGAAATGTGAAATACCTTAGTTACAAAAGTGATGTTTTACTCAGAGTTCTGTGTTGCACTTTATGGAAGAACATGCATTGGAGTGCTATGCTTCCCAAAGAAGCTAGAGCTTAGCTGGCTCTTCTGCATTAAGAACTCACACTTAGAAACACAAATCATGCAGAAGAATCCAGCAGCTCTCCTCAGAGCACTGGAGTCTACAAACGTGTTTGTGGCTCTTTGCGCATGGGAATGAATGGGAGAGAGAACAAACTTCTGCACTTTCTCTGCACCTCCAGGTGGAAAGTCACAATCGTCACTGATGCTTTTTCTTAGGAGACTGAATGATTTGCCATTCTTTTCATGGCACAGAACTGGGAAGTACTTTAGGTACAATAGTGAAGTTTTCGCCAGTTTTGTATTGCTCTGTGTACAGGAACAGGAATTGTTGTGACCTGATTCCCAAAGAAGCTGGAGTTTAGCTGGCTCTTCTACATTAAGAACTCACACTTAGAAACACAAATCATGCAGAAGAAAGAAGCTACTCTCCTCAGGGCACTGGAGTCTGGAAACGTGTTTGTGGCTCTTTGCCAATGGGAATGAGAGGGAGAGAGAACAAACTTGTGCAGTTTCGCTGCACCTCCAGGTGGAAACTCACAAACTTCCCGGTGCATTCCCTTAGGAGACTAAATGTTTTGCCATTCATTTCACAGTGCTGAACTGTGAAGTACCTTAGTTACAAAACTGAAACTTTAGCCAGATTTCTGTGTTTCGCTGTATACAGGAACAGGCATTGGAGTGCCCTGCTTTCCTGAGAAGCTGGAGCTTAGCTGGCTCTTGTGCATTAAGAACTCCCACTTAGAAACACAAATCATGCAGTAGAAACAAGCAGCTTTCCTCAGGTCACTGGATTCTAGAATCGAGTTTGTGGCTCTTTGCACATAGCAATGAATGGGAGAGACAAAAAACTTCTGCAGTTTCTCTGCACCTCCAGATGGAAAGTCACAAACTTCACGGATTCTTTCTCTTAGTAGACTGAATGATTTGCCAATCTTTTCACTTTGTGGAACTGTGGAATACTTTAGTTACAAAAGTGACGTTTCAGTGAGCTTTCTGTTTTGCGCTATATACAGGAACAGGCATTATAGTGCCCTGCTTCGCAAGGAAGCTGGAGCTTA
>NW_004525273.1:7058-7640 GCF_000260255.1 Octodon degus
TGGGAGAGAGAACAAACTTCTGCAGTTCCTCTGCACCTCCAGGTGGAATGTCACAAACTTCACGTATGCTTTCTCTTAGGAGACTAAATGATTTGCCACTCTTTTTACAGCGCGGAACTGTGAGGTACAATAATTACAAAAGTGAAGTTTTAGCCAGAATTCTTTGTTGCGCTGTGTACAGGAAGAAGCATAGGAGTCCCATGCTTCCCAAAGAAGCTGTAGCTTAGCTGGCTCTCTGCATTAAGAACTTGCACTTATAAACACAAATCATGCAGAAGAAACAAGCAGCTCTCCTCAGCGCACCGGAGTCTACAAATGTGCTTGTGGCTCTTTGCCCATAGGAATGAATGGGAGAGAGAACAAGCTTCTGCAGTTTCTCTGCACCTCCAGGTGGAAAGTCACAAACTTCACACATGCTTTGTATTAGGAGACTGAATGATTTGTCACTCTTTTCTTTTTTTTTTCAAAGTTTTATTGACAAACAGATAGCAATGAGACAGTTTCTAATCAAATCGGAAGGACGGTTTCAACAAATAATACACTGCATATATTCTTCTTAGTGGTTAATTGCTGTACAAGATG
>NW_004525273.1:10247-11492 GCF_000260255.1 Octodon degus
TCTTTCCAATTAACTCCTAGATAAAAGAATCTTCTGAATATTCTCAGGATCATTGCCTTGCTCATCTTGTCACTCTTTTCACAGAGTGGAACTGTGAAGTACTTTAGTTACAAAAGTGACATTTTAGCCAGTGTTCTTTGTTGTGCTGTATACAGGAACAGGCATTGGAGTGCCCTGCTTCGCAAAGAACCTGGAGCTTAGCTGGCTCTTCTGCATTAAGAACTCACACTTAGAAACAGAAATCATGCAGAAGAAACAAGCAGCTCTCTCAGAGCACTGGATTCTAGAAATGAGTTTGTGGCTCTTTGCCCATTGGAATGAATGGTAGAGAGAACAAACTTCTGCAGTTTCTCTGCACCTCCAGGTGGAAAGTCAAAAACTTCAGGGATGCTTTCTCTTAGGAGACTGAATGATTTGCCACTCTGTTCAAAGAGCGTAACTGTGAAGAACTTTAGTTACAAAAGTGAAGTTTTAGCCAGATTTATGTTTTGTGCTGTATACAGGAACAGGCATTACAGTGCCCTGTTTGGCAAGGTAGCTGGAGCTGAACTGGCCCTTCTTCATTAAGAACTCACTCTTAGAAACAGAAATCATGCAGAAGAAACAAGCAGCACTCTCAGGGCACTGGAGTACAGAAACGTGATTGTGGCTCTTTGCCCGTAGGAATGAATGGGAGAGAGAACAAACTTCTGCGGTTTCTCTGCACCTCCAGGGGGAAAGTCACAAACTTCACGGATGCTTTCCCTTAGGAGACTGAATTATTTGCCACTCTTAACACAGCGTGGAACTGTTAAGTAGTTTAGTTACAAAAGTGACGTTTTAGCAAGAGTTCTGTGTTGCGCTCTTTAGAGCAACAGGCATTGGAGTGCCTTCTTTCCCAAAGTAGCTGGAGCTTAGATGGCTCTTTTGCATTAAAAACTCACACTTAGAAACACACATCATGCAGAAGAAACAAGCAGCACTCCACAGGGCACGGTATCCTAGAATCATGTTTGTGGCTCTTTGGCCTTAGCAATGAATGGGAGAGAAAACAAACTTCTGCAGTTTCTCAGCACCTCCAGGTGGAAAGTCACAAACTTAACGGATGCTCTCTCTTAGGAGCCTGAATGATTTACCACTCTTTTCACAGAGCGGAAGTGTGAAGTACTTTAGTTACAAAGTGAAGTTTTAGCCAGATTTCTGTTTTGTGCTGTATACAGGAACAGGCACTATAGTGCCCTGCTTCGCAAGGTAGCTGGAGCTTAA
>NW_004525273.1:12016-12449 GCF_000260255.1 Octodon degus
CTCTTCTGCATTAAGAACTCACACTTAGAAACACAAATCATGCAGAAGAAACAAGCAGCTCTCCTAGGGCACTGGAGTCTAGAGATGTGTTTGTGGCTCTTTGCCCATAGGAATGAATGGGAGAGAGAACAAGCTTCTGCAGTTTCTCTGCACCTCCACGTGGAAAGTCAGAAACTTTCCGGTGCTCTCTCTTATGAGACTGAATGATTTGCCAGTCTTTTCTCAGAGCGGAACTGTGAAGTACTTTAGTTACAAAAGTGAAGTTTTAGCCAGATTTCTGTTTTGTGCTGTATACAGGAACAGGCATTATAGTGCCCTGTTTGGCAAGGTAGCTGGAGCTGAACTGGCTCTTTTTCATTAAGAAATCACTCTTAGAAACAGAAATCATGCAGAAGAAACAAGCAGCTCTCTCAGGGCACTGGAGTCTAGAAAC
>NW_004525273.1:12638-13742 GCF_000260255.1 Octodon degus
GGAATGAATGGGAGAGAGAACAAACTTCTGCAGTTTCTCTGCACCTCCAGGTGGAAAGTCACAAACTTCACGGATGCTTTCCCTTAGTAGACTGAATGATTTGCCACTCTTAACACAGCGCGGAACTGTTAAGTAGTTTAGTTACAAAAGTGACGTTTTAGGAAGAGTTCTGAGTTGCACTCTGTAAAGGAACAGGCAGTGGAGTGCCTTGCTTCCCAAAGAAGCTGGAGCATAGCTGGCTCTTCTGCATTAAGAACTTACACTTAGAAACCGAAATCATTCAGAAGAAACAAGCAGCTCTCTCAGGGCACTGCATTCTAGAAACGTGTTTGTGGCTTTCTGCCCATTGTAATGAATGGGAGAGAGAACAAACTTCTGCAGGTTCACTGCACCTCCATGTGGAAAGTCACAAACTTCACGGATGCTTTGTCTTAGGAGACTCAATGATTTGCCACTCTTTTCACAGAGAGGAACTCTGAAGTAATTTTGTTACAAAAGTGACTTTTATCCAGAGTTCTGCTTTGCACTATATACAGGAACAGGCATTGGAGTTCCCTGCTTCGCAAAGAAGCATGAGATTAACTGGCTCTTCTTCCTTAAGGAATCACACTTGGAAACAGAAAGCATGCAGAAGAAACAAGCAGCTATTTCAGGGCACTGGAGTCTAGAAACGTGTTTGTGGCTCTTTGCACTTAGGAATGAATGGTAGAGAGAACAAACTATTTCAGTATCTCTGCACCTCCAGATTTAAAGTCACAATCTTCATGGATGCTTTCTCTTAGGAGACTGAATGATTTGCCACCCTTCTCAGTGAGCAGAACTGTGAAGTACTTTAGTTACAAAAGTGACGTTTTAGCCAGAGTTCTGTGTTGCGCTGTATACAGGAACAGGCTTTGTAGTGCCCTGCTGCACAAAGAAGCTGGAGCTTAGCTGGCTCTTCTGCATTAAGAACTCACACTTAGAAACTGAAATCATGCAGAAGAAACAAGCAGCTCTCTCAGGGCACTGGATACTAGAAACGTGTTTGTGGCTGTTTGCCCATAGGAATGAATGGGAGAGAGAACAAACTTCTGCAGTTTCTCTGCACCTCCAGGTGGAAAGTCA
>NW_004525273.1:13842-14885 GCF_000260255.1 Octodon degus
TTTGCCCATAGGAATGAATGGGAGAGAGAACAAACTTCTGCAGTTTCTCTGCACCTCCAGGTGGAAAGTCAAAAACATCAAAGATGCTTTCTCTTAGGAGACTGAATGATTTGTCCCTCTTTGCACAGTGCGGAATTGTGAAGTAAAAAAATTACAAAAGTGACGTTTTAGCCAGAGTTCTGTGTTGCGCTGTATACAGTAACAGGCATTGGAGTGCCATGCTTCCCAAAGAAGCTGGAGGTAAGCTGGCTCTTCTGCATTAAGAACTCGCACTTAGAAACACAAATCATGGAGAAGAAACAATAAGCTCTCCTCAGCGCACTGGATTCTCGAAATGTGTTTGTGGCTCTTTGCCCATAGGAATGAATGGGAGAGAGAACAAACTTCTGCAGTTTCTCTGCACCTCCAGGTGGAAAATCACAATCTTCCCGGTGATCTCTTTTAGGAGACTGAATGATTTGCCACTCTTTTCACAGCGCGGAACTGTTAAGTAGTTTAGTTACAAAAGTGACGTTTTAGCCAGAGTTCTGTGTTGCACTCTGTACAGGAACAGGCATTGGAGTGCCCTGCTGCCCAAAGAAGCTGGAGCTTAGCTGGCTCTTCTGCATTAAACACTCATATTTAGAAACCCAAATCATGCAGAAGGAAAAAGCAGCTCTCTCAGGGCACTGGATTGTATAAACGTGTTTGTGGCTCTTTGACCATTGGAAAGAATGGGAGAGAGAAAAATCTTCTGAAGTTTCTCTGCCCCTCCAGGTGGAAAGTCATAAACTTCACGGATGCTTTCTCTTAGGAGACTGAGTGATTTGACACTCTTCTCTCAGAGCGGAACTGTGAAGTACTTTAGTTACAAAAGTGATGTTTTAGCAAGATTTCTGCTTTGCGCTGTATACAGGAACAGGTATTGGAGTGCCCTGCTTCGCAAAGAAGCTGGAGCTTAACAGGCTCTTCTTCATTAAGAATTCACACTTAGAAACAGAAACCAGGCAGAAGAAAGAAGCATCTCGCTCAGGGCACTGGAGTCTAGAAACGTGTTTGTGGCT
>NW_004525273.1:46140-47130 GCF_000260255.1 Octodon degus
GCAGCTCTCCATAAGGCCCTGGAGTATAAAAACGAGTTTGTGGCTCTTTCCACTTTTTATTGCATGGGAGAGAGAACAAACTTAAGCAGTTTCTCTGCAACTCCAGGTGGAAAGTCAAAAAATTCACAGATGCTTTCTCTTAAGAGGCTGAATGATTTGACACTCTTTTAACAGCGTGGAACTGTGAAATAATTTAGTTACAAAAGTGAAATCTTAGCCAGAGTTCTGTGTTGCGCTCTATACAGGAACAGGCATTGGAGTCCCTTGCTTCCCAAAGCCGCTGGAGCTGACCTGGTTCTTCTAGATAAGAACTCACACTTAGAAACACAAATAATGCAGTAGAAGCAAGCAGCTCTCCTCAGGGCCCTGGAGTCTAGAATCATGTTTTTGACTCTTTGCCCTTAGGAATTAATCGTAGAGAAAACAAACCTCTGCAGTTTCTATGCACCTCCATGTGGAAAGTCACAAACTTCACAGATGCATTCTATTAGGAGAGTGAATGATATGGCACTCTTTTCAGAGCGCGGAAGTGAAGTAATTTATTTACAAAGGTGACGTTTTATCAAGAGTTCTGTGTTGCACTGTGTACAGGAACAGGCATTGCAGTGCCCTTCTTCCCAAAGAAGCTGGAGCCCTTCTGCATTAAGAAATCACACTTAGAAAAAAAAATCATTCAGTAGAAGCAAGCAGCTCTCCACAGACCACTGGAATCTAGAAACGTGTTTGTGGCTCTTTCCCCTTTGGAATAAGTGGGAGAGAGAACAAAATTCTGCAGTTTTTCTGCACCTCCTGGTGGAAAGTCACAAAGTTCATGGATGCTTTCTCTTAGCAGACTGAATGATTTGCCACTGTTTTTACCGCTCCGAATTGTGAAGTACTTTAGTTACCAAAGTGACATTTTAGCAAGAGTTCTGTTTTGCGCTGTATTCAGGAACAGGCATTGGAGTTCACTACTTCCCAAAGAAGCTGGAGCATAGCTGGCTCTTCTGC